>NC_143581.1:141208464-141381649 GCF_048544385.1 Mastigoproctus giganteus
TTCAATTTACCTCTAATTGATTGGAGTAAATGGGAAGGAAACTCGACATGGGGAACAAAATTTTTAAATCAACTAGATGACTGTTATTTGTATCAGCATGTCAGGGAAAGTACTAGAGAAAAAAAATATCCTAGACCTCATCATCACACACGAATCAGATGACATAACAGGGCTGACAGTAGAGGAACCAGTAGCAGGAAGTGATCACGGAGTTCTACGGTGGATGATGACAAGAGAGGTAGCAGAAGGTAAAGGCAAAGGAATGGGTTTTAATTTCAGAAAAGGAAATTACGATGCCTTAAGGTACTACATAGCCTCTATTAACTGGGTAGATATTGCGCAGAGAATGAATACATTTGAACTGTGGTATGCTTTTAAAACATTAGTCACAGATGCCTTGAATGTGTATATACCATTAAAAAAATACTCCACGAGAAGGGTTCCAAGTTGGATGAATAGTGAAGTTGCCACATTACTTGAGCAGAAAAAGGTGGCATGGAAAGGTTACAGAGCAATAAAAAGTACTGAAGCCTATAACAGCTACAAGGTGATGTGTAATAGAGCCACAGAAAAGGTTCGACAGGCAAAGGCAGTTTATGAGAAATCACTAGCAAACAGAGCAAAGGGGGGGGGGGGATAAAGAATTCTTCACATATATAAATGCCAAGAAGAGCAGGACAAACCAGATCGGACCTTTACGTAAGGGAAAGGGGATAGTAATAAATACACCAGCTGCCGTTGCAGATGAACTCAACAGTTATTTTGCATCGATATTTACAAATGAAAAGCCTTTTGTGGCAATGGGAAATTATGGGAGCGAAGTTAAAAAATATGTAATTAATGATATTGAAATTTCGCAAGATTATTTAATGAAAAAACGTTCGAGCCTACAGACCAGCAAGGCTCCTGGAGTTGATGGAATATACCCTATAATCTTAAGAGAGGCAGCAAGCGAGTGCATTGAACCATTGAGGCTAATTATGCGAGCATCACTAGATTCTGGGGAGATTCCCTTGGATTGGAAAAGTGCAAATGTATCTCCCATACATAAGGGTGGCTCTAAAAGTGAAGTTGGAAATTATCGACCTGTCAGTCTGACTTCAGTAGTAGGAAAAATCATAGAGGCAATGATCAAGGGTGGAATTCAGGATCATTTGGATCGAATTGAAATTCTCAAGGATACTCAGCATGGTTTTGTAAAGGGAAAATCATGTTTAACAAATCTGGTTCGCTATTTAGAAAGGGGTCACTCACGAGCTGGATTTAGGGAATAATTTCGACATTGTTTATTTAGATTTCAGCAAAGCTTTTGACCCAGTCCCACATGAGCGGTTGCTTTATAAGCTGGAACAGGTTGGAATCACTGGGAAAATCATTAGATGGATAGAAGGATGGCTTCAGTGCAGGAGGCAGAGGGTTGTGATAAATGGCTATTCCTCAGATTGGGTTGATGTAAGAAGTGGGGTTCCCCAAGGATCAGTATTAGGACCACTGTTGTTTTTAATTTTCATAAATGACATTGATGAAGGGTTAGAGGGAGTGATGTCTAAATTTGCAGATGATGTTAAAATTGGTCAATGATCACTGTCAAGCTGAGCTTCTTCAGAGAGACCTAGATAGACTTCAGGAATGGTCAGAAAAATGGCAGCTGTGCTTTAATCCAGCAAAGTGTAAGGTATTACACCTGGGAAACAGTAATCCCAAAAAAACTTATTCACTTGGTGGAGTTCAACTAAACCCAGTACTGGAGGAAAGGGACTTGGGTGTTACGATACGGTCAGACATGAAATTCTCTGAGCATTGTAAACAGATTGCAAGGAAGACCCATGGTGTCCTATCGATTATCTATCGAACTTTTGCAAGCAGAGATAGGGACGTGATAATCCCATTATATAAGGCTTATGTTAGACCACACTTGGAATACTGTGTTCAAGTTTGGAGACCACACCTAAAGATGTTTGTTATTTGTTATTTGGTTTTTAGGAGCATTAGCAACTAAGGCCATATTGCTCCGGGATATGCGGTGGTCATTCCCTGACTTTTCCGCATCCTCCGTATTTGGTGGTGACGGGCTCAAACCCTGGTCTAATCAAGAAACGTGTGCTACGCACTGCTGCTCCTTCCCACCTGGCTACGGTGGCGCCTGCACACCTAAAGAAAGACATCGAGCTTCTTGAAAGGGTGCAAAGAAGGGTAACTCGCCTGGTGAGATCGGCTAAAGGGTGTTCTTATGAAGAAAGACTTCGAATATGTGGGTTGCAGAGTTTGGAAACTAGACACCTTAGAGGAGATTTGATTGAGGTGTTTAAGGCTCTGAGAGGCATCAGTAAAATGAATGAGGACAAAATTTTCAAGATTATAAATGATGCTAGAAATAGGGGACATAAATTCAAGTTACGGGGAGAAATGTTTAGATTGGACTGCAGGAAGTTTTATTTTAGCCAGCGAGTTATAAATTACTGGAATAAGTTGCCTTCATGGGTGGTAGAGGCCGACAGTTTGGGGAAATTCAAAGGTCATCTGGATAGTACTTTCGGGTAAGGGAAGCGCATAGGATGATAGGTTTAATTTCCTTTTTTCTTTTTTTTTATCATTGTTTTGTTCGGATTTTTTTTATTTATTTATTTTTTTTGGCTGGTGCAGCATAAGCCATAGGCTTTCTTGCACCATGCAGCCGTTACTAATAATAATACTAAAAATACAACACTCTTAGACAGAAACACGACCATTCCAAAAACATTCCGAAGGGGGGAAGAGAAGAATGAAATTAATAAACTAGAAAGGGCTCCCCAGGAAGCCCGGACAGGAGGAACCCCCAAAAATTCAGACAGGCTGCATTAGCAATACCAACATTAAGTTAGTAACCCTAAACAAGGTAGTGGTAAATGAAGACCTAATGTACATGGGAGGAAAGATAGGTAATTTGCACGGAAAATATTTAGTAGACACCGGGGCCACGAAGTCAGTCTTAACCTGGGAATATTTCGTAAAATTTAAGAGAAAGGAAACTTCAGGAATAAAGCCCTGTGGCAGCTACATTTTACAAGGAATAGGGAGAACAGAAATAGTGTCCGATTATGAGGTCACTGCCCCAGTGACACTAGAAATGGGAGGAGCCCCCATACTACACAATTTCTTGGTATCCAAGGGGATAAAGGGGAAGAGATATGACGCCATACTGGTTAGATTTTTGGCGGGAAGCAGGTTTCTGCATTGATTGCGGCCACGGCACAGTATGGGAAAAAACGCAGGCAGACGACAGGCAAAGAGAAGGGTTAACAGAAGGAGGAATAAGATTAGTGAGTAGCAATAACCTAGAAAATAAAACTCTTATGCAAGGGATACAAGGGTTATTGGAGCAGTATAACCACATTTTTGCAGAGAAAATAACAGAAGTAGGTATGACTAAGGTAATGGAACATACAGTGCACCTCACTCAACAGCACTCAATTTACACCAGGCAATGCCGCATACCGCAGGCACAGTTAGAAAGGCTAGGGCAGGAACTGAAAGACATGGAAGCTAATGGGATAATAGAGAGGTCAACCTCATACTGGAATAGTCCCGTATTAGTCGTAAATAAACCGGAAGGTGGGGTAAGAATAGCGTTAGACCTCCAAAAAATAAATAAGATCACTAGGCCAATTTATTTTCTGTTACCGCACATAGCGGAGATAATGAACAGCCTCCAAGGGGCTAAGATATTTTCTAAAATAAATTTAAATGCAGGGTATTACCAAATTCCCCTAAAACCAGAGCAAAGGGAAATATTTGCATTCAGCATCCCATTCAGAAAGTTTCACCAGACCAGAATGCCCCAGGGGCGAAAAATTCGGCACCATCATGATGAGTAATATACTGTCAGAGTTACTGGGTAAAGGTGTAATTTGTTTCCTTGACGACATCTTAATTTACTCTGAATCTGGAGAAAGGCACCTGAAACCGCTAAAAATTGTGTTCCAGAAAATGGAGGAAGCGAATTTGAAACTAAAGAGATCGAAATGTAAATTCTTAGTGGACGAAGTAGAATACTTGGGACATACTATTTCACGGGAAGGTATCCACCCGAGCAACAGAAATATAGAGACGATCTGTAGATTAAAGTCCCCCCCCCCAAAAACGTGAGGGAAGTTAGATGTGTCTTAGGGATGGTAAACTTTTTTAAAAGATACATACCTAACAGCGCCGAACTTCTGAAACCACTAACAGTACTGACAATAAAGGAGGTGAAATTTTGTTTGACTGAAGAAGCCATGGAGGCATTCACTAAAGTAAAGGAACTACTAACTAGTTGGCCTATATTAATCCACCCGGACCCCAACAACTTATTTTATCTGACTTGTGACACCTCATTCAACAGGATAGCAGGAGGTAGAAGAAGGTGGGAGGAAATCTATCGGATACTGCAGATGACCCTTAAATAAGCATGAGAAAATTACTTGACATGCAAGCTGGAGGCATTAGCAATAGTTTTCGCTCTAGGGAAGTTCAGATACTTAGTATATGGAAGGATAGTGACAGTGTTATCCGACCATCAACCGCTCCGAATATTGGATCATATAAAGGATAAAAATGCGAGGTTGATTCGTTGGAGTTTGGAAATACAAGTATACGACATACAAGTAACCTGCATCCCTCGCAGACAGAATATGGTGGCCAATTACCTAAGTAGGGCTGAGTATGAAAAGGTTGAGGAGAGCTCCAATGCAAACATAACAGAAGAGGTGGCGACTCTGAGAGAAAAGGAAGGCGATATGCTGATAATTGGAAACACCGATTGGGGATGTAGAGGCAATAAGGAAGGCCCAACAAGAGGATACTAAATTAAGAGAAATAAGACGAGTAGAAAAGAAAAAAAAACTCAAGAGAAAAGGAATGGGTTACCAGGTAAACCACCAGGGTCTATTAGTACAGGTAAGGGTGACGGACGAATGGGGAGAGCAAAAAGTTAGGCTAGTAGTACCAAACAAAATGAAGCAGTGGATATTAGAGACACATCACGAAAGCAAGGTCGTGGGACATTACGGAACGGATTAGACTCAAAGGAGAATACAGGAAAATTATACATGGGAGGGTTTAAATGCAGACGTGAAGCAATTTTGTAAAACTTGTCATATATGACAGGTTTTACAAAAGCCCCAGTACAACGACACATTCAACCCACTCAAGCATTTGAAGCAGTAGCATTAGATATCATAGGACCATTAATCACTACAGAGCGAGGGAACAGGTATATTCTCACTATAGTAGACATGTTCACCCACTATCCTGAAGCAATTACTTTAAGGAACCAAGGTACAGAGGCAGTAGCTAAGGCATTTGTGGAACATATTGTGTGCAGATACGCATGCTGCAAGAGCATACTTACCGACAGAGGAACTAATTTTCAGTCCGAACTGGTAATTCAATTGTCAAATGCTACAAATAAGGAAGTTGAGCACAACCCGATACATGCCACAAAGTAATGGACTCTGCAAACGGTTTAACGGGACTATTGAGAAGATCTTGACATCCCTAAAAAATAGATCTGGAAACGATTGGGACTTACAGCTGCCTTATTGCCTTTTTTCTATTAGGAACACGGTACATAAGGAGAAACCAAGCTATTTATTAATGAGATTTGACCCTTGGTTACCCCTTGAGTTGGAGTTATAGAGAACCCAAATGGAATATAGGGACGTAAGTGAATTTAAAGGAGAAGTCGCCGCCAGGTTTGAAAGGGCCAGAGCGCTGGCAAAAGCACAAAGTGAGGTAAGTAGCAAAAAACAGAGGGAGAGACTAAACATGGGATGAAAACATAAGGCATTTGCAGTAGGAGATTGGGTATTAATTAGAGCAACCAGAAGAAAGGGGGTTGGAAGAGAGGGGCCAAGGGACCATATAGAATAATAGAAAGGTTATTGGAAGTTACATTTAAGGTAAGGGAACTTGGGTGAAGTGGGAAAACTAGAATAGAGTACATGGACAGGTTAAAGAAATAATTTTTTTAGGGGAGGAGGATACTTCCGGGACTTCCTAATTAGGAAGAGGAACCCAGGTGGACTTAAGAGCCAAGGAATGCACCAAAGGGAAAGAGGGAGCGAAAAGAACTAACTCCTGGATAGGCACCGAGCGGTGAGACGGACCGACTACTTTAGATTGAATAGTGGTGATTTCTGTGTCCAGAACTAAAACAAAGATAAGAAAGGGGAAGAATTTTTAGGGAAGCTATAGAGCTAATAGACATTTTAGAAAATCCCTTAGAAGGAATTTTCTACAGAAAAGAAAGAGGGATTGTAAGCTTATTTAAAAATATATATATATATTTTTTTTTATAAATAAATAAATTAAAATTAAGATAATAATAATAAAGTTGAAAGGGTGAAATTAACATGGGAATATGTATAATTAGAAAATTTCAGTGAACAACAATTATACACGCAACGAACAGTTGTAATGGGATAAGGAAGAGTCATTAGGAAAATATCTGAGGGCGAGACCATATTTCTCCGAAGTACGGTGAACATTCGACTTACTGAGGGGAGGTCAGGCCGAAATTCAGGGGAAATTTAGGTAAAGTTCGGATATATAAGGACTGGTTCGGTGGCAAGTAAGCGGAGTTTTTTGGAGTTAGCAAGTTGGGAAGCAGCGAGTAAGTTAGTAGTCGAGAGAAGTCGTGGTTGGGAGTTGTAGTTAGGTGCAGATACCTAACTAGTAGTTCAATGAGAGTAGATAAATTTATAGTAAGTGGGCCATTTAGTATGAATAGGCCACATTAAAGTGAGTTTGGTCGAGGAGAATCTTGGATAATAACATGGAATCTGATGTGGAAGCTATTAAAGAAAGTGCTGGAAGATCAAGGAGCTGGTCCAAAAACTCAGAGAAATGAAAGTTATTGTAAGTACTGTTTCTTATTATTATTCCTAGTCAAGGAAATAATCCAAAAAAAGGGAGAAAGGCATTCTGAAATCCTAACTGTGATAAATTTGACTAGCCTAGGAGGTAGCTGGATAATCAAATTGGATGTCATAAAGAACTATATATAATTCAATTTAGAATGAGATATAGAACGGACTTGTCGAAATTGTCTTTCCCAGTGGGGAAACATCTATAATATGGAAAAGTTTCTTGTGATATATTTTGTATGTATTTAAGTCAGTTTCTATAATTAAACATGCTAAATTTTCTAGCTAAATAAATAAATTGACTGGAATTTTGTTAATGCAGTCAGAGGCCCCAGGATAACTTGTAGTTACCAGATAAAATTAATGTAGGTGAAAAAAATTGTGTATAAATAAGTAACTAATTATTTATATATAATAGTACACGGAAGAAGGAGTATACGCCTACAATTGACATGCCTATTAAGAAAGGAAGTCACACAACAGCATTATCCTGTTTCAGTTTGCAGCAAATGTTTCCTACATGGTATAAAAGTGCTAAATTGAATTGCTAATCATTAATTGATAGCACTATGTATGCATTTATATATATACTTTTTCAAATAAAATAAATGTCCTGCACATTATCAACTACATGACATAATAAGGATATTTTTTGGATGATTTGTCTTAAGATTCAATTTTTGAGAGAATTGAAGATCTACAGAGCTCCAATACCTGATGCCATGTTAGAATTGTCTAAATAACTTATGCATTTTAAGACATTTGCTTTAGTTAAGTGATTAAGAATTAATACTGAATTAACTGATATTTGGCATATATTCTAATTTTAATATAGGTGCCCACTACAACATAAGGATATATGATGTTATAAAGTAGCACATTAAACCAAAATTTTCAATATTTAGAATATGTTTAGTACATATATTAAAAAAAAAAAAAAAAAAACACCTAATTTCACATATTCTCCTACCATATTATCATATAACATTAAAAAAAAATCACTTACAAGAATGTGACCTCCAAAATACTCATAAGGATATCTGCAGTCGACAATAATACAGCTAGGAACTGTTTCCTGATATTCTCCTCTACAAAGCTTCATAACCTGTCACATGAAAAAAAAAATCACACCGTATTAAGTCTTAGTTAAATTTTTAAACTGCTAATTCATTTACAATTGTGTAATTTACACATTTCTACTCAAATATTTCTCAACAACGCACACGATCTTGACAGCTCGGAAAATTAGCCCTCTAGTTCACATGGCAAATTTATAAAAACATATATTTTTTATTAATTACACCCCAAAACACTTTACACGTGCTTTTTATAGCATTATTTTTGACATCCACATTTGAGTACTATCATTACTTTTAGTTTACTGTAAGTGAAACTTGAAAGAAACAAAATTAGAAACATCTATGAACCCTAGTGATTGGATTTTACAAAAAAGCTTACTACAGATGTAAACATATGATGCAAGTGATTTCATTCACTTGCTTTAGTTCAAAGATTTTGCTAGTGCACATCAAACACTGGATGCTACACATACCACTAATTTTAAATTACATCTTTAGAGCATTTGATAACTATACAAAAATTTGTATGTCAGAATTCGATCTACAAATCTTTAACAAAATCTTTTTTTTTTTTTTTTTTTTTTTTTTTTTGTGGTCAAACTTCTTTAGCAAAACAATTAATGATACAGATCAGACTGATAATGAAGAAATACTAAAATTCCTATTGACATATTCACTTTAATAGATATTATTTTCGAATTTAAGTCAATCTGGTGTAGGGAATACACCTAACTGTATTCCATACACATAAGTGACTTCCAGTGAGTAAAATTTTATAAATGACGCGAATAAACATTCAAAATATATGACACACTGTCATCTTCATTTTGAAATGCTAGATCTATTTTTGCATTTCTTTCTACATATTGAACACTGTTTTTATGTTTTTTTTTTTTTTGTATGTTTGATTATACTGTGTTTCCTTGAAATAAACAAATTACATCTGTATACAAAGCTACTGTAGGATCATGATGAAAAATTCTGCAAGTTAGGTCAGAATGTGCATGTGTCTGCAATTCTGCATATAATCCCTCCAGTCACGTTAGAAGGGATCATATGCTGAAAGCCTTGTGCTCGAGACTTGAGGATCTTTGCAAGGGTCTAGGGGGAAAAAAATATATATCAACAAGGCTTGCACACTTGAAGGTAGAAGGAATTTATTTTGTAGAGATGATATTCATTTGAACAAAGGTGGTGCTAGAATTTTTGCCCATATCACAGAGGATACCTTAGGGGTTCAGGTAAACTGATAGTTAAGGGGGAGAAGGATAATATAGATCCACATTTATCTGATGATACAAGTCAAAGTAATGCTTACACTCACCTCAAGAATTCCTGTTTGTTGCCACAACAGTTGATGTAGCAGTAGTGGCATCTGATGCAAGAAAGCAAGTGTATGAGCTTATTCAGCATCAGCAAAAAAAAAACACACACACACCATTCCCTCCAAATGCCTGTCCAGTTCCTCCTTAAATTTATTTAACCTATCAACTTCCACAACGACAGATGGAAGTTTGTTCCAGCAATTAACCACCCGCTGGCTAAAGGCAAATTTCCACACATCTATTCTACATCTGTCTTTTCTTAATTTGAATTTATGCCCCCTTAGGTTCATAATCTGAACAAGTGGAAGGATCGCATCAGAATTCAGCATACTCAACCCATTCAAGGCCTTATACATCTCAATCAGATGACCGCATAGGTGCCTAGTCTCCAGCCACTGCAATTTGCAGAATTTAAGCCTCTCTTGGTAAGAGAATCCCTTCATTCCTCTCACCAATCTTGTTGCCCTTCTCTGTACACACTCAAACAAATCTACATCCTTCCTAAAATGAGGCCTCCAGACCTGTACGCAGTACTCAAAGCATGGCCTGACCATTTTTGCCTTATACAGAGGGACAATCACCCCCCTTTTCCCTGCTAGCAAAATTCCTATATATCATTGACAAAACCCCATGACCTTCCTTAGCAACCTGTCTGCATTGCTCAGAAAACTTCATATCTGACTGCACAATTACTCCCAGGTCTTTTTCATTTTCTACCGGCTTAAGTGTAGTACCACACAGTTGGTACGTTTCTCTGGGGTTACTTCTACCATACGCAGTACTTTGCATTTGTCAAGGTTAAACTTCAGTTGCCACTTCTTAGCCCATCTATCTGCTCAAATTTTCTAGATCCTGTTGCAGTAGCACACTGCCATTAACAACCCTGCCAACCTTTGTATCATCTGCAAACTTCAACACTAAGCCTGATATACCTTCATCAATATCATTGATAAATATACAAAACAACAGTGGACCCAACATTGAACCCTGTGAGACCCACTAATAACATTAGTCCACGAAGAGCAGCACCAATTGATTACCACCCTCTGTCTTCTCGCACTCAACCATCCTTTTATCCATTGTAGCAACTTACCCTTAATACTCTTCTGCTCCAATTTGTACAATAGTCTTCCGTGCCTCATTGTGTCAAATTCATCTGATGTCTCTACCGTTCTCCTAACTCCACTAATCACTTGGAGCTCTTTGACTTCCTCTCTTTGCAACTTGACTTTCTCCAGTCCAACTTTACTAACAGTGAGGTAATTTTCCTTGGTGATTTTAATGTTCACAACTCCAGCTGGCTTCTGTTTTCTAGTCACACTGACCCAGTGTGACTAGAAACTCTAGTCGAGATGGTCGAGATGCTGAGGCTTTTGCAATTACTAATGACCTCGCACAGACTGTTCATTTACCTACAAGAATACTGGACAATCCTAATCATACAGCCAATACACTTGATCTTTTTCTCATGAACAACCCTTCTAAGTACACGGTCAAAGTGAGAGGTCTTTTAGGCACTTCAGATCACAACTTGGTGATTGTCTCTTCTCCAATGGAACCTTTATCTCATGCTATTCCCAACCTCGTGTTGTTTGGCATTACAAGAATGCAAAATGGGGTGACCTGCAAGACTTCTTTTCTTCTTTTCCTTGGTCGGATTACTGTTTCAAAACTTCTGATGTCAATGTTTGCCCAGATTGTGTCAGTGAAATTATTCTTGCAGGAATGGAATCCTTTATCCCACACTCCACTTTAAAATCTCATCCTTTATCTAAACCTTGGTTTTCCAATAAATGTGCTAAGGCTGTTCAAGAGAAGAATGTTGCATATCGTAATTGTCTTATTTCTAATTCTTCAGTTTCATTTTCTGCCTACACCAAAGCTCGCAACAATTGTAAAGCAGTTATTAATCAGTCCGAACTAGAGTTTGAACAGGCTAATCTGCCATAGGCTTCTGAGTTGCTTGATAATTTATATGCATTTTTCTTCTCTGTCATGAGTTTCATTAGTTCATTTGATAACCATGTTGGTAAGATGTTCTGAGGTTAACTAGGTTTCAAGTGAGCGGGATGATAAAGATAGGGAAACAAGCCTAAATAACTTCAAAGGTATGTCAGTGTAGTATATTACAAAAGAATACTTAGTCTTAATTGTACCTACAATAATCTCAGGAGTGTTGTCAACAAAATGGCTGAATTTAAATCCTGGTTAAGAAAACTAATGCTGAAAAAATAGAGTTAACAGAAATGTGGTGCCCCCTCTCCCCCAGAAATTGGGGATGACGAGTTGCACTATGGTATGTATATATATTTAGGAAAGACAGGGAACATAGAAGGGGCAGTGATGTTATGCTCCTTATCAAAAGTTATCAAAAATGTTAGAGAAAATACTAGGGGGGGGGGGGGTGAGAATATTCTTGACCTCATCATTACTCACGAATCGGATGACATCACAAGGCTTAAAATACAGGAACCATTGGCAGGTAGTGATCATGCAGTCGTCAGAAGAAGAAAAAAAATATGGTTTAGTAGTTAAAGGTAAAGGCATGGATTTTAATTTCAGAAGACGAGATTTTGACAGTTTAGTGGACTATGTGGCATCTATTAATTGAGCAGATTGTAGAAAGAGGGCAAATACACTTGAATTATGGAATACCCTTAAAGCAAAAATCACTGAAGCAATGAACACATACATACAAAAGCCCCAGTACAACGACACATTCAACCCACTCAAGCATTTGAAGCAGTAGCGTTAGATATCATAGGACCATTAATCACTACAGAGCAAGGGAACAGGTATATTTTCACTATAGTAGACATGTTCACCCGCTATCCTGAAGCAATTGCTTTAAGGAACCAAGGTGCAGAGGCAGTAGCTAAGGCATTTGTGGAATATATTTTATCCAATAAGAAAATATTGCAGGAGGATGACAAAATGGATGAACGTGGAGCTAGCTGGTCAAACAGTGCAGAAATAGATCACATGGAATAGTTACAGAGAGATAAAAAAAAAAAAAAAAAGAGAAATATACAAGTACTTAACCCTACAACAGCTATAAGTTGATTTGTAACAGTACTACAGATAAGGTTAGAGAGGCCAAGTGACATATGAGAAAGCACTGACTAAGAAAGCAAAGAATGCAGATAAGGAATTTTTCATGTATTTGAATAAAAGAAAGAAAAAAGTGATGTTGCAGGTGAACAGAACAGGTTCTTTTCATCTATCTTTACTGAAGAGAGATCCTTCATGCTGACGAAGAGGCTGTGCAAAAGAGGTCATATATGAAATTAGTGATTTTGAAAATACTGATGACTGTTTATTAGAAAAACTTTCGAGCATAAAGGCAAGTAAGGCTCCTGGAGTTGATGGCATATACCCAGTAATTTTGAGGGAGACTGCCAGGGAGTGTATTCAACCATTGAAGTTAATTATGAGAGCATCATTGGACTCAATAGAAATTCCTCTGGTTTGGAGAATTGCCAATGTATCACCAATACATAAAGGCAGTTCTAAGAACAAGGTTGGTATCTACAGACTAGTTAGTCTGACTTCAGTGGTAGGAAAAATCTTAGAGGCAATGATTAGAGTGCAATCCAGGAACATTTAGACAGATGTGGCATTCTGAATAACACACACTTTAAGGGAAAATCATGTTAATTTAGTAGGCTATTTTGACAAGGTTACTCATTAGCTAGATGTAGGGAAAAATTTCGACATTGTTTATTTGAATTTTAGCAAGGCACTTGACTCAGTTCTTCATGAGAGGTTACTCTATAAACTGAAACATGTTGGAATTATTGGAAAAAATCTAAGATGTATTGCTGGGTGGTTGCAGGGAAGAAGCAGAGGGTTGTGATTAACAGATTTTGTTCAGATTGGTGTAAAGTCAGAAGTGGCATCCCCAAGGATCGATTCTGGGACTACTGTTGCTTTTGATTTTCATAAACAACATTGGCAAAGGGATAGAAGGCGTGATGTCAAAATTTGCAGATGACGTAAAGATTAGTAGAGTAGTTAATAATCAGTAATTATGATCAGTACCAAGCAGCACTCCTTCAAGATGACTTGAACAGGCTGAAAGTATGGTCAGAAAAGTGGCAGCTATGTTTTAATGCTGCAAAATGCAAGGTCTTACACTTGGGGAATAGTAACCACCAGATAAATTATACACTTGGTTGGGTTGAAATGATAACAGAAAGTAGAGGAAGAAAGGGATCTGGGAGTTATAATCTGAACAGATATGAAGTTTTCTGAGTAGTATAAACAGGCAGAGAGGAAAGCCTATGGTGTCCTATTGATGAACATTATCCTGTAGAGATTATTATTATTATTATTATTATTACTAGCCATATAGTGCAAGGAAGCCTCAGGCTTATGCTGCACCAGCTAAAAAAAATTTCCAAGTTACCCTGAGAGAGAGAGAGAGAGAGAGAGAGAGAGAGAGAGAGAGAGTCAGAAACAGAAGGGAATCACCAAGAAAGAGAAGAATGATGATATCCAGCTCAGGACCCTGGGTGTGCCAAGCCCATACTCACCAGATGTGAGCCCCTGGGGTGAAATATTGGTAATAGTCCCACTGTATAAGGCAGTTCTAAGACATTTGGAATACTGTATTCAAGTATTGAGATCTCATATGAAAAAAGACAATGAGCTTCTTGAAAGAGCCCAAAGATGGGCAACTTGCACAGTGAGATCGGCATAAGAGTGATCATTAGGAAAGAAACTGAATATGTGGGCTACAGAGCTTGGCAACCAAGCATCTGAGAGGTGACCTGATTGAGGTGTATAAAGCATTGAGAGGGGTTAGTAAAATGAATGAAGGCAGAATTTTCACTGTTATAAAGAATTCCAGAACTAGGGGCCATAAATTCATATTACAGGGGAGGAGGTGAAAGTGTATTGATGTCTAATGGCACCAGGGGTTTCCCCCATCTCTGCATTGCTTTCATTGTGGGTGTACCAGTTCACTGGGAAATGCCAGAGATTTAAAAGTGTGTGATGTCGTGTACCGTCGTTCACCTGGTCATTTGGCCACTGGACCCCTGCTGAGGCCCAACATTGCCCCACTTTCACCCCGTGGAGGCAGACCAGGAACCCAGTAGACTCATTTACTCTGGCAGGTCCTGCCGCGTAGTTTCCTGAGATTTCGGCGGCTAGGACCTATAAAAAAAAATTTTAAGTAATCGATTGCGCGATAGTGGTGTTGCTTGAATTTTAAAAGGCCAAAATATGGGCGAAAGGTGATTGATATGCTTAAATTTAGGTGTGTGGGGTTTTCGCTAGCGTACAGATAGAGAGGGTAGGGAGAGTGAAGAATGGGGGGGAGATAAAGGCAGAAGTATGGGGCCAATAGAGAAGGTGGACCCAGGTTTCAGTGGAGCAGGCCCATGCACCACTAGAGAGGAAAAGTGGGGGTGGCGAGGAGGGGAGGAGAAAAAACCCCATCCCCTCCCTTCCCCCACAGGGAAATGTGATTCAAAGATGAAGGGGGCTAGGGTGCCCTCTTCAGGTCGCCATATGACATTTGGCTGCACGTTGTTTTGTCGTTTCTAGTTGCATCATTTATGGGGCTAGCCCCGTCCTTGTGTTTTCTTATTCCTGCTTTGGGCGTTTTCTTTGGAGAGATTGGTTCCTTATTTGTCTCAGCTGATGGCGAATCACTGTCAGCCAGGCGCTGCATCCACCATCGTTGTTTGGCTGGGTCGGGTTATCTCAATTTGTCTTTGAGTGCTCAGGAGGATTGATCATTGTAGATGAGTCATACTCAATGTCTCTTGGGATGTCTTGTCCTTGTGTGGTTTTGCTTACGACATTCTCTTCAGTGGATCTTCTCATCAGTTCCTCATCACATTTCAAGTTCTTCTTGTGAAGAGGTCCCAGGCAAATCTGGACAGGATTTGGTATTCGTCCCTTGAATCCAATAGGTGGTGTTCTTGCCGTTGGGGTATAAATCTTAGTCTCGTTATGAAGATTCCCCGCAGGTCCTCGTATATGGGGCACTGGTACATCAGATGCTCCCAGCTTTCTCTTTTTCCACAAGGACAGTTTGGACCTTGGAGTACACCCAGAGTGGCGAGTTTGTCATTAAAGGGCCCCGTGGCCAGTCAGCATGAAGGTTGTGTAGAGGCCCGGGTGGAGCCACGCAGGTGACTTCGGGTAGGTTTTTTCTACAAGGGGGATGTATTTCCTCGTTACCTCGCCCTTGTGCGAGGTGGACCACCTGGTCTGCCACGTTTGTTTCAGGTGTGCCTGCAATCGTGCTTTCTCTTGTTTTTCTCCGGTTTCCGGTTCTATTGTATGCCCCAAGAAGGTAATCCCTTTCATTACGTAATATGTCAGGCCACATCTAATGATATCCAGATCCAGCGGCATGACTCCCACCAGAACCTGGAGCGCCTCTGTGCTGACTGTATTACAAGCTCACGTTATTTTCAACAATATTGACCATTGTATTGAGTTCAGGATCCTTTTGTTGGCTACAGTTGTCATTTTATGGTAGAACGTGGGAGCTGATTATGTGATTATGGGAATAAAAGTGGCTTTGTAATAAAGAGCCAGTGTTCTTTTGTTTAGTCCCCAGTCTCATTGCGTGACTCGGGCTACCATGGCAGCATAGTTTCTAATTTTCTTCAAGATATCTCATTTCGGTGGCGAACCTGATTGTGGCTCCGTTTATTTTTATCTGTGGGGGTCTTCTTGGATCAAGGGTTCCCCTGAGGAGAATAGATGTTGTTTTGGTGGGCGATATTACCAGGTAGTTCGCTTCTGCCCATTCCTGTAGAGTGATGAGGGCTCTGTTTGCTGCTATTTCCAACTGGGCTCTGGAGTTAGCCACCACTGTCAATATTAGGTCGTCGGCGAATGCCTGTGACTTGACGTCTCCCAGGTTGATATGCAGGAACTCATCAAAGACAAAATTCCACAACAGTGGGCCCAAAACTGACCCTTGCGGGCATCCTCTGTGTACTTCTCTGACTAATCTTTGATAAGGGGTTATGACTTCTATATTTCTCTGTGAGAGGTAGGAGCTGATGGCATGAAAGAGGTTTGTTGGAGTTGTGCCTGTCGGAGTCTGCCAAGGATGCTCGGCCACCAGAGGGAGTTGAACGCCTTGACAAAGTCCACCAAAATGGCCAGGAAGTATTTGCTTTGGCATTCTTCTACTGCAACGAGGAGATTCCTCACAGCGTCTGTTGTGGAGGATCCAGGCTTGAAGCCATACTGGTTTGGTGCATTTAAGTCCGTTGCTGTATAGTGTTGCTGTAGTCGCTTGTGTAGGAGTCTTTCATAGAGTTTACTTGCCACGGTTAGGAGCGGTATTGGCCTGTATGATTCTGGTTGTTCAGGGTTCTTGCCAGGATTTTTGAGGATTAATTTTAGGCTAGGACAGCTAGCTAGCTGTCCTCCACTGTTTTGGGAAGTATCCCACTTTCATACAGCAGTTATATAGGTGCAGAAGTAGGTTGGGTGCCAAGTCAACAACTCGCTTGATGATCTCAGGTTCTATCTGGTGTGTGCCAGGGCACTTTCTATTTCTAATCCTTGCTGCCGCCTGCTGCAGCTCTTCCAAGGTGAAGGGGGGGGGTCCTGTGCTTCTGGATCATAGTTATCATTCTGGTGGCAGAGTTCTCGCTGTTGTTCAGTTCTCAGTGCCACTTGCTCCCTGTAGATAGTATCCAGAATGTTGTTTATCGATTGTTTCCCATGTAGTGGTTAGCTGGCCTTGGGGAGTTCTTGTTGTTGTGAGTACCTCGCCTCTAGGGAGTTTGTTTGTAGTGACCTTGTACACCACTCCCCAGGGGTTGTTGTTTCCCGTTGTTTTCACTAGTTGTTCCCAAGCGTTTCTTTTACTTCTCTGAATCTGTCTGTATATTGGTTTCTTGCTGTCCTGTATAGTTGTTTTAGTGCTTCTACCTTATGCGCCGGCCACGTTCTGCGGGCTCGCTGGAAGTCCTTTCTTCTTCTTGCTACCTCCTTCCTCAGTTCCTGTAGCTCCAGGGACACAATGGGACCGCTCCGGGCATAGGATTTTTTCTTTTTATTGCAATTTGAGTGACATTTGTTATGAGATCCGTAGTCTTTTGTTGCTGGGCATACGGCTCAGTCTCCGCTTGGATTTTTTGATATCTAGAGTGGATTACTTCAGTGAGCATTTCTTCAGAGGTTCCAATCAGCTTTGTTGATGGCGAACCTATTGAGCTGATTCTTAGTTGCTGAAATTCTGACAAGGTTTCTTTTGATCTGGAAGGTGTAGGAAGTTTTCTTTTAGCAAACAAGTTGTTAATTGTTGGAATAGGTTGCCTTTGCAAGTAGCCGAGGGCAATAGTTTGAATAAATTCAATGGTCAACTGGAGAGTTACCTATGTGAGGAGGGGAAGCAAATAATTCATATTTTTTTATTTACTCTTTTTTTTTTTGGTCAATGCAGCAAAAGCCTGTGGCTTTCTTGTACTATATGGCTATTGCTATTACAAAGCAAATGTGTTACCTTTCCAAGTTTTATAATATATGGAAAGGCATGCATTATTTTTAAGGAAATTAACAGATTTTGTTGGGTTTTTTTTCTCACTACATGTGGTTTAGTAATAAAGTGCACTTCCACCTTAGCCACTAAGTCAGTGATTTCCAACCTTTTTTTTTTTTTAATAACAGCATCCTAAGTAATTTATTTTATTTATATATATATATATATATTATTTTATCTTTCTATTGTGGTTTATTGTGTTTATTTTCTTAATTACGGGTGTTTTTTTTCTTAATTACGGGTGTTTTCTACTCATAGGTATTATGGTTAATACATTACTGGTCTTTAAGCTAGCCTAAACTCGGTTATCTTAAATGCCCAGGGCCTATTCATTTATTATTTTTCAACTTGTTACGTATTGCTAAAGAAATTTTCATATTAATTATAGATGAAAAACTGTAGCAATACTACTTTATGACAAAATGATAAAATATTAAACATTTTTATACATTTATTGTATTACATCTTTATACATATTTGTATTACATCACATGGTCGTCAATCCCCTACTTCATCGGGGGCTTTGAGCGGATTGACGGTCCATTCGATGTAATGCATTACTTACTTACCCGTTTCTGTTTGTATCTATCACAGCTTTGCTATTTTGTCCGATACTGAATTCTAAGTTTCTTTTAAATTCCCATTTTTGTCCCTTTCCCATTGCTATTAGTTAAATAGGTATTATTTATAATAAATTTATTATGAACCGAATTAATATCCCATAATTTCTACAGCAACTGTGATAGAATACACAAAGCCCAACGGGTGAGTTTTTTAAAAAATTACAATAACTTTACTTACTTGATGTGTATAAGTGGAGGTCGTAGTGTCGAATCAGGAAAGTTTCCCATCCTACTTGATGTGTTTCGGTGGAGGTCGTCGAGTCGAAAAAGGAATGTTTCGCACCCTTAACTTGTTTTATAGATGGCTATTTTTATGGCTTTGTCGCTTTAGCGTTTCCCTGTGTTCCGATGGTGTTTTGGCGGAAGTCCCCGAACTTCAGGCCAAGGTCTATTATGGTGGTTTTGTGGCAGGTTAAATGAATTTATTTAGTTGTGTATTTACAATATTTTTACATTTATTTTATGTCTCACCTCGGACAGTGCCGGTACCCGCTTTTCCAAGGCGTAACAGCACTTGTTTGTCCAGAGGCAAAACTATATACATATATACAGCCTCTTACTATGGGAGAGGGGGGGGGGTTAATTTTGGCAATAGGTTGTAGTGCAGTCAGGCGACGAGCCTCGCCTGAGTGCAATAAACTTTTGCACTCAGGCGAGGCTCATCGGTTTATTGCACTCAGGCGAGGCTCGTCGCCTGACTGCACTACAACCTATTGCCAAAATTAACCCCCCCCCCTCTCCCATAGTAAGAGGCTGTATATATGTATATAGTTTTGCCTCTGGACAAACAAGTGCTGTTACGCCTTGGAAAAGCGGGTACCGGCACTGTCCGAGGTGAGACATAAAATAAATGTAAAAATATTGTAAATACACAACTAAATAAATTCATTTAACCTGCCACAAAACCACCATAATAGACCTTGGCCTGAAGTTCGGGGACTTCCGCCAAAACACCATCGGAACACAGGGAAACGCTAAAGCGACAAAGCCATAAAAATAGCCATCTATAAAACAAGTTAAGGGTGCGAAACATTCCTTTTTCGACTCGACGACCTCCACCGAAACACATCAAGTAGGATGGGAAACTTTCCTGATTCGACACTACGACCTCCACTTATACACATCAAGTAAGTAAAGTTATTGTAATTTTTTAAAAAACTCACCCGTTGGGCTTTGTGTATTCTATCACAGTTGCTGTAGAAATTATGGGATATTAATTCGGTTCATAATAAATTTATTATAAATAATACCTATTTAACTAATAGCAATGGGAAAGGGACAAAAATGGGAATTTAAAAGAAACTTAGAATTCAGTATCGGACAAAATAGCAAAGCTGTGATAGATACAAACAGAAACGGGTAAGTAAGTAATGCATTACATCGAATGGACCGTCAATCCGCTCAAAGCCCCCGATGAAGTAGGGGATTGACGACCATGTGATGTAATACAAATATGTATAAAGATGTAATACAATAAATGTATAAAAATGTTTAATATTTTATCATTTTGTCATAAAGTAGTATTGCTACAGTTTTTCATCTATAATTAATATGACAATTTCTTTAGCAATACGTAACAAGTTGAAAAATAATAAATGAATAGGCCCTGGGCATTTAAGATAACCGAGTTTAGGCTAGCTTAAAGACCAGTAATGTATTAACCATAATACCTATGAGTAGAAAACACCCGTAATTAAGAAAATAAACACAATAAACCACAATAGAAAGATAAAATAATAATATGTACTCTGTTCGTACCCGGGCATTGCTAAAACAGCTACCGGGACAACAGAAAAATCTAGAAATAATTTAAGGAAAACCACTATAAAAGTATATTAAAAGTAAAATACAACATAAATTATCATATTACTAAAGAATAATATATATATATATATATATATATACATATTATATACATAATATTACAAATTATATATATATATATATAAAATAATTTTATTCTTTACATAGAGGTAATAAATAAACATCAATTATATATTACCAAAAAATTAAAAAGATACCATACACCTTTTTATAATGAAATAAATATATAAATTTAAAAAAAAAAAAAGTTTAAGTAACTTAAACCCAAATTACGCACACCCCTGGAATGTTGTTGTGGCACCCTAAGGTGCCGCGGAACCCCAGTTGAAAACCACTGCACTAAGTCAATAAAAACAATATGCATGCATGGGCCAATCAGAACCTCCACTCAGTTGTGGAGACACCTTTGCATTCTGAAAAATGGGCAGTGTAGCATGAAGTTTCTTCAAATAGACTTATTGGACCAGTCTTTCTGAACTAATTTTCTTCAGTTTAAATGCAGAGCATTACCTGAAATTCTTTCAAGACCACTTTGACACAAAAAATGTGATCTTTCACTTCCAGATAGAATTTATTAAAGATAGAGTTATCTTTAATCACTTGTACTGGATGATAATGGATTGGATGGCCTTGGTCACCACACCAGATCTTGGTCTCTGGAATAATCCACAAGAACAATTTACAGGTACAATGCACATCGCATTGAAGAAAAACGTGAAATCACAGCTGCTATCTTTGAAGAATCATTGGTTACAGTTATGATAAACTTCAAATGATCTTAGATACATATGGATCAAATTTTGAACATATTTGAATTAATAATAAATTCCCATGGCACTTATGCATTTAATTAAAACAAGCTCACCAATAGCAGTGCAATGCATCAAAAAGTATATAGGCATTCCAAATTGTTCTTTCTTTTCTGGATGATGCTGTATATTTGTGAAATAAATTAAGAAGTTCTCGAGGGGCTTAGTTCTTTTTATAAAAAGCTTGTTCCATTTAGTTTGACTATTTATGATGCATTAATGTAGCGTTTCCCAAATTGTGTTCCACGGAACACTAGTGTTCCGTGAAAAATCGTAATTAATAATTAAAAAAATAAAATTAAATAAATAAATTTTTCATATTTGTAGCGCAGACCACTTTTGTATCATTATAATTTTTAACATTTTTTTGTTAAAAATATATGGAAAGGAACACCATGGAACACTTTATTTTGGTGGGTTTTTGCATAGAGAAGTAAAATTAAATAAATAAATTTTTCATATTTGTAGCGCAGACCACTTTTGTATCATTATAATTTTTAACATTTTTTTGTTAAAAATATATGGAAAGGAACACCATGGAACACTTTATTTTGGTGGGTTTTTGCATAGAGAAGTATGCATAGAGGTAATGACATCTATGAAAAAGTAGCAATGTGATCTAATATGCGATTTAGCATGGAGTACATGGGTTGAAAGAGAAGGGGGAAGCAAACCAACATCATAACTAAACCCACTCCCTTGTATAATTTTTTTTTGATATCAGTATTTCAAAATATTATTATTAAAATAAATGACCATGGATTTGTGGTTGAAAAAAGGAACTTTAAAACGAGAAGCAAGTACTTCTAGTAGTGCAACTGTGGTCGACGAAAACGAACACAATATTGTCACACTTCAAAGTGAGGATGAACAATCGCAGCCTTTTGTTCTCCAAAAATCTGAAGTGAAAAGACAGTAACCAACTAACAACTTAAAATCGAGAAAGGAGTTCGACAAGGAGACACAATATCTCCGAAGCTGTTTACTGCTGCCCTTGAGGAAGCTTTCAGAAGTTTAGACTGGTCGCAGAAAGGAGTCAATGTGAATGGAGAGTACCTAAACCATTTACAATTTGCAGATGACATTGTGGTCATAAGGCACGATCCCAAAGAATTAGAGGAAAATCTTAAGCAGTTATGCACAGTTAGTAAGGATTTTGGACTAAAGATGAATATGGCTAAAACAAAAGTAATGATGAACAAGTATGCCACAGAAAGGGAAATAATGATTGAAGGAGCAGTAATTGAAAAAGGTGGAGTCATATACTTATCTGGGACAAGTTATTAGCTGTAATAATGATAAATGGCTGGAAGTCAAGAGAAGAATAAATTTTGGATGGATAGCATTCAGGAAATATAGTCACATACTGAAGAGCAATATCCCAGTTTGTCTGAAACGTAAAATAATGAATCAATGTATACTCCCCACCATGACTTATGGAAGTGAAACTTGGGCACTCACCAAAAGAATGGAAGAGAAGCTAAGAACTACACAGCGAAGAATGGAATGAATTATATTGGGAATCAGACTGTTAGATAAGAAGAGAAACACATGGATTAGGCAGCAAACTCAAGTAAAGGACATTCTTATCAAAACAAAAGAACTAAAATGGTCTTGGGCAGGACACATAGCTCGAAGACATGATGACAGATGGACTAAGAAAATAACAGAATGGTACCCAAGAGGAGCTAGAAGAAAACCTGGAAGACAAAGGCGGAGATGGATAGATGAAATTCATGAGTTTTTGAGTAGTAAATGGATGGCCAGTGCTCAAAATAGAAGGAACTGGAAAGTTGCTGGAGAGGCCTTCATCCTGCAGTGGACTGAAAATGGCTGATGATGATGATGATGATGAACTAATAAAAGACCAACACGAAAGTATGATGACAGTTATTTGAATTTCATCTTTACATGTGTTGGAAATAAAGATGCTCTTAATTCACAGGGCGTCGTAGGTAATAAAATATTAGCAAAAAGTTCTTTGGCTCTCGCTAAGCTTGTGTTTCGTCAGTGTTCCCTAAACATATAAGTGTTCCGTAAATATAATGTGAGATGAAAAGTGTTCAGTGACTAAAAAAGTTTGGGAAATGCTGTATAAATGTAATAAAGTTGGGGGGGGGGGGCAATATATATGATGTATACATGGCAAGATAAGCAGTTCCTTAACATAATGTAGCTGTGGCAGTAACCTGCTCTTATTCCTGCGCATATGCTCTTTGGACTCTCTCCAGCCACTGGTAAAATGTAGACAGCAAGATCATGCATTAGCTGATCCAGGTAGCATTTGGCCTACAAAAACTATCTCAAAGCTGCATCTTCGAAATGCAAGGAATATTGGATGATACTGCATTAGAAGAAATGGGGAGATTAATGCAGTGTCATCCAATATTCTCTAGTGACCTAATATCACAGATGACTGCATGCTGGTCATGTAGCATGGACATGACTAGCATACTGGGAAGACCTTGCATACAGGAATATATCTATATATATATCCAGGAGTCTAAGAGCCCTACCAGTGTGTGAAGGTGCAAACAGTGGATTTAGTTGTTTCAGAAAACTGGACTTTGCCAAAATTATGTAATTGAATCACCTGAATATGAGCTCTGTAAGCATTTTACACTCCCAAATGGCATATTTAGTTATTATCACTGGAAGAGCATTCATAACAAACCCGTAGGGACCAAATAATTACTACTGTGCATTTTTTTTTTTTTTTTTGCTAGTATTTATATGTATTAGTATTTATATGTTTCAAATATTAAGCAATTTTTCTCAAGCCAAAAAATGTTTCAACACACCTGCAAAGAAGGCAGCCATCACACTTCTGTTTTAAAATTAAGTTCCCCATATCCCAAATTCAACTGTTCAAGAAATGAAACAAAAATCTGGCTGCTTTTATTTTTATTATTTGATTAGATGTTATCTTCAGATACCACCATTTTCATAAATTTTCTGCCCAATGCTTCTTGTATGCAATACTGCTGAACTTAATGCTATTTTTCTGAAACACACCAAACAAACCAGAGTTTCATTCTGGCTTGTTTCATTTCACTGATTTGGTTCTCTGTTGTAAACAAAAACTCTTTAAATCCACAATATTTTCCAATAATATCACAAACCATTTCATGCATATCAATACTCTTTGTTGCAAAGTGTAAACAATAGTAATTCACATAAGTGAAATTCAAGCTTTATTATAATTCTAACAAAAGTTAAAAGTTCACTTATATCTGTAATGTGATGGAAATATGGATATTTAATGATAGTATTCTTGAAGTTATGTGAAATATGTTAGTCAATATCCACTATTCATCCCATGACAGCATGTACTTAAAGCAGGGATTCTCAACAGTGGCAATATTACCGCCAAGGGGGCAAAAATTGGTTGGGGGGGTGCAGAAAATAATGGGATTACATGTGGCTCTCCAAAGTTTAACTCTACTCGGCACCATCTTATTTCTTAATATTTAATTTCTCTCATTGGGTTTTCTTTTCCCGAGATAACTGATTTTTAACATATAGGTATATTATATTAAGAGTGAGTGAGAAATTTTGATAAAAGGAAGATAGTGGTTGGATTTAATTTAACCACCTTTGCTTTTCATCGGCATTAAATGCCTAAGTGCTTCCAGAGGTAATGTCTCCGCAATCCTTGTCATTTGTGCCTTTCTGACAGTTGCAATCTTGGCAGCGGCATGGTGAGCATAGTTTATTTATTTATCCTTCTGTTTCATTGGTCAATATGTGAGGAATGGATGGGATGAGGAAATGTTTCAGTCTATTGTTTCTACTTCCTAAGCAACAATTAGTATTGATTTATTGTGTCCTTGTGGAAGTTGTTTATTTTGATCCACAGTGCTTTTGTGAGTGACATGGGCTATAAGAGTTAAAACTAATAAAAATAGTTTATATTTTATTATTTAATTCTTTGTAGTTATTCATCCCATCATCAATCATGTCAAGTATCAACTGTATCTGAATGATTATCTAGCATATAGTTTCATTCGAATCAAGACAGCCTATGTGTCTTGTGTGTAATAGTACTTTTTCAAATGAGGCTATGAAGGCATCAAGACTTTTAGATCACTTAAAAAGGAAATGTCCTAATAAAATTGGTAAAATATTGAATATTTAAAAAATTTAAAACAGAATTTTGAGCAATGCAACACTGTTACTTCCTTATTTATGAAGAACACACAAACAAATGATAGAATGATTGTCTTATAAAATTGCAGAAATCATTGCAAAAACTGGTAGTGCTTATACAGTTGCTGAGACTGTTATACAACCAGCATTAAAGAATGTAATTTCACCAGTGATGCATAAAAATCCTGTCAATATCTTAAAAGCATTACCATTGTTCAGCGATTCAATCCAAAGCTGAATCAATGAGATGTCAGTTAATATTGAAGAGCAGCTAATTGACATACTGAAAATGATAAAATTTTCTATGGTATCCTGTGCCACTGATGCTGTTACCTCCATGGTTGTAAGACAAAGGTTTTTTTTTTTATTATTATTATTATTTTATTTATTTATTTTTTTTGTTAGTTGTTGGCACATCAGCTTCGGTGGCCATATTGCACCTCCCAAAGTTTTTGCATTTTCTACTCTGATCCAAGCCTGATGCGTGATTCGAACCCGCAACCTTTGGGTTTCCAGGCAGGCACTTTACCCACCCGGCTAGCCCGGTCGGCATAAAGGTTTTATAACCCACCTAAAGGAAGTATGTCTTGAAGTTAGCATTAGTATTAGTAGAGGCATATGATGCAAGAAAGCAAGCTTATATAGCATCAGCAAAAGAAAAAAAAAAAAAAAACCACGTTAGTTCCATGGAGCTGAAGGTGGATCTGTGAATAATGTCATGTGAAATGAAAATACCGAATAAAATAAAACTGATTTTATTAAGCCTAAATTTTATTTTTTCATTTCACATGACGTTATTAACTAAATGAAACTCAACCGCGCTGCTCAACAAATGCAAAGTAACTGAGCAAAGTATCTTCAGAACAAATTACATCATCCTACTGACACTCGATAACTCTGCTTCATATAAGTTACAGGTGGATAGGCGAACAACTCAACCGTACTGTTCAACAAATACGAAGTAACTGAACGAAGTAGCTACTTTAACAAGTTGTTCAACTCTCGAAAACTAAAAACCAGATTTGAAATCTATTTATATATCTTTGTAGAGCAATGCGGTTGTTTTGCTGTGGTGATGCAACAATTTTTTTGCTCAATTGTACACAACTTGTTGCATCACTGCAATTGTTGCATCACTGCTATTGAGAGTGAAAGTAACCAAGGCGCAATGGCAAATGACCAAAATGTGAACTTTTTGTTTTTTCGAAAAAAATTATATGTTATCAAAATTTCTAAATTTTTTCTTGCATATTTCTCGACGGCATTATAAACCCAACAAAATAAGTATAAATTTATTATATTTTTGTCTATTAGTTTCGGAGATATAACAGCAGTTAGGGGTTTCACTTTTCATGACATCCTCAGCGTCCTAGGGTACCCCAAGTATAGATGTTATTCACGTCAAAAAAACCTTCCCATTTCACCCATCCATTCATTCCAAATGCTTGTCTAGTTCTGCCTTGAACTTATTTAAGTTTTCAACTTCCACTATGACAGATGGAAGTTTGTTCCAATTATCAACCATCCGCTGGCTGAAAGCAAATTTCTGCACATCTCTTCTACAATTTCAGTTTCCTCAGTTTCAATTTATATCCTCTCAGGTGAGTAATCTGAGCAAGAGGAAGAATCCCATAGCATTGAGCTTGCTCAAACCATTCAAGGCCTTATACCAGATCCAGTTAGATTACCTCGCAGGTGCCTAGTCTCCAGACACTGCAATTTGCAGAACTTAAATCCTTAGTAACGGCAACCCTTTGTTCGACTCACCAATCTCGTTGCCCTTCTCTGTACTCGTTCCACAGCAGCTCTACATCCTTCCTAAAATAAGGTCTCCAGACCTGTATGCAGTACTCAAGGTGTGGCCTGACCATTGCCTTATACAAGGGGACAATTACCTCCTTTGTTCCTGCTAGCAAAATTTCTGTATATCATTGACAAGACACTATTGCTACTCTTGCAGCCTGTCTACACTGAACAAAAAACTTCATATCTGCCTGCACAATTACCTCCAGGTTCTTTTCATTCTCTACTACCCTGAGTGTGGTACCACACAGTTGGTATGTTTCTCTGGGGTTACTGCTACCCAGTACTTTACATTTGTCAATGTTAACTTCAGTTGACACCTCTCAGCCCATCTGCTCAACTTTTCTAGATTCTGTTGCAGTAGTATACTATTGTTACTGTCATTAACAGCCCTGCCAACTTTCGTATCATCTGTAAACTTAAGACATTAACCCTGATATACCTTCATCATTGATAAATACAGAAAACAGCACTGGGCCCAACACTGAACCCTGGTGGGGGGGACTCCACTAACATTAGTCCATGAAGAGCAGTGTCCATTGATTACCACTCTCTTTCTCTCACTCAACCATCCTTTTATCCATTGTAGCAACTTGCCCTTAATGCCATACTGCTCCAATTTGTACAGTAGTTTTCCATGTTCAACAGTTCTTGCAATACACTACATTGTACACCAACATCATCTGCTTGGAAACAATATTAGTTCAGTTCTTCATCCATCTCTCAGCATAGTTATTAAAACTATCAATAAAATAAAGTCACACAGCAAATATCATCACCCTTTCAGAAACTTTTGTGTTGATAATGAAGAACAGTATGTATGTGAGGCTTCTTTTACATACAGAAGTCAGATGGCTTTCTAAAAGAAACTATCTAACAAGATTTATAAACCTTTTTGATATGATAATTAGTTTTTTAGAAAGCAAGGGAGACACAGATTTAGCCAACGAGATCAGCAAACACAAAAACAACATATACTATATGGCTTGGATTTTTCAATAACTTAATGAAGTCTCACTTCAACTACAAGGGAAATTAATTACAGTGATAGACTTCAAATGGGTATTTAAAGCTTTCACTGAAAAACTGGAAATATTTGAAAGCAAGTAAATGAGAAATCAATTTCGTGGTATTCAAGAGTTAGCTGAAATCAATGAATCTCCCACTGAGAATGATCTTAAGAATTATTCAGATCATTCATGTTCTTTAAAAGGTGAAATGAAAAATAGATTTTCAGATTTATTTTCTTTTGAACTGGCATTGCATGCAATTGGATGAGATGCCAGGTTTGCTAGTGAAGAAATTCAAGGACTGGTTGAATTAAAATGTAAAGAAGAATGCAATAAATTCAAAAAAGGTGAAATGGCTGAGTTGTGGGGATCAAAAAGAACTAAACTTCTTTATCCAACAATGTGGTCTGATATCGACAAAGTACATCTTTGTTTTCTGTCTTATATGGTTAAAAGAGGTTTTAGTTTATTAATATTTTATTTACTGAAGGAAAGAAACAGAATTGATTATATGTTCAAGAGGAGACAGAGTTAAATTTACTAACATCATACTGAACATTGAACTTTTAGCTAAGAAGCATCAGGCTCTGGGATTCCATTGAATAAAAAGAGTAAGTATAAAGTATTTTCTTGTTTAAAATTTCATGGGGGTAATTAGGAAAAAAAATTAGCAGTTGCTCTTGACATCTCAAAAGCTTTTGATCATGTTTGGAATAGAGGTCTTCTTAACAAGCTTCCATCTTATGGTTTCCCAACTGTTTTTTGTAATTGGTTATCCTTTCTCTCTGATCACTCACTGAAGGTAATGGTAGATGGCTCTGTCTTCTAACTTCTCCATGAATGCTGGTGTCACCTAAGGTTCAGTTCTTTCCCACACTCTTTTCCTCTTGTATATTAATGACCTTCTTCCATTGGCTGGAAATCCTATCCATAGTTTTGCCGATGATAGCACATTGCATTCCACTTTCCATTTTGAGAAACTGTGTTCTGCTCAATCAGCTTCAACTTCTCGAAAATCTGCTACCAATTCCTTAAATGCCAATATCCAGGTAATTCTCCAGTGGGGCAAAGACAACTTAGTTGATTTCAATCCTTCTAAAACTCAGTCTTGTCTTATATCTCACAAAAAGGATTCTTCTGCTCCTATGCTTATCTTTGGTGACACTCCGATTTCTAGGCAAAATGATATCTCTCTTTTGGGGATTTCCCTGACTTCTAATCTCTCTTGGCACAAGCACATTACAAATACTGCTTCCTCTGCATCTAAAAAACTTGGTTTTCTCTTTCACTCTCGGCATTACTTTTCTTCCAAACAGCTTTTCGCTCTGTACAAATTGCAATTCCACCCTACCATGGAATATTGTTCCCACATCTGAGGCGATGCCCCCCAAAACCTCTCTTAGGCTTCTAGATTCTATTCAGAAGAGGGCAATTAGGTTAATTAATGACCCCTCTCTAACAAAGTCTCTCCACTCGCTGTCCCATAGACGTACTGTTTCTGCTGCATGCCTCTTCTACAAATACTTCCATGGGTACTGTTCTTCTGACCTGGCTTCTATAATTCCTGCTCTCTCTTTCAAAAAAGTCCGAACACGTGCCACCACCAGCCAACATCTATTTACTGTCCAACTTCAAACTCACAGAACTAACTTTTCATCTTCCTCATTTATTCATTCAACTGCTGTTTTCTGGAACAACCTTCCTTCGTACGTATTTCCTGAAAATTACAGTCTACAGAAGTTCAAGTCCAATGTCAATAAATATCTTCTTTCATCTTCTCAACCTCCAACCAAAGCACGGTACTAAGTATTATAGGTTCTAATAGCTCTCGTGTTTGGGGTTTTCAAAAAAAAAAACTGATTTAAAGAAAATAATGGCTTCTAGCCAGTTGGGGGTATCATTCAAATCCTGGGAAATTTTAATTTAAAAGCAAATTCCTACCACCAATGAAATTATTTCTTTGTTTTTGCAATTTCATAACCATAAATAGTATATGAGGATACAGTCAGAGATGTAAGAAGCAAAGACAAGATTTTTAAAATTTTCATCATAGACTGAAAAGGGACAAAGTTTAGTCTTGCACAGCATCCAATTTCACATTGCTGACTACATTAGGTTTGAGCTGATAACATTTTTAAAGATGGATTTGTTTGCTTGAATGTTTCTTCTTTATATCACAAACAATAGTTAGCACTGGAAAGTGGCATGATAATTATTTTCTATTTAATAGCACATCTATTTAATAGATGTGCTATTAAATAGAGATTTTTTTCTATTTAATAGCAAAAATAGCACATCCAAACCAATGCAATCTACTATTTTTATTTGAATAAAATAAATAATTGACCTCCTATGCAGAAATCAAAATGTTGATTTTTGTCCAGTAATCAAACTTTTGCTTTGTTTTTTTCAAAATACATAGTTAAAAATATAATTAGAAGAACTCAACAAATAAACTACATTCCACTGGACAAACAAATGTTCCCAGACACAATACTGTGCTATATTTCACAGTGTTACAAGCAGTGACAGTCAAGTTCATTCACTAGTGGTCACTTTATTTAAAATAAAATAATATAAATTATGAAAAATAATGCAGTACACTTTATGCTTGATATTTTGTAGTTTGTGTACAAAAAGGCAACTATTTACATTTATACGTATGACTGTTTCTCTGTTCAACTTACCTCTAAAGTTATATGACTTACTACATAATTTTATGTTTAAATGATTCTTGTGAAGTCATATATAACTAACACAAATGATTGCAACTGTAAAAATTACAATAACTCTTTGAACTGTACTTGAAAATGAGTGAACAAAATTTAAGTCTGATCATGTACAGAAAGTTAAAGCATAGTAAAAAGGTTTACAGCGATATGCATAAATAGATACATACCGTTTCTGAAGAAACAGCTTTAAGGTCTTCATGTTTGTCAGTTATCAAGGGTAAAGCACAGGGCTATTAAAAATATACAGAAAAATATTACCAGAATCTATTCCAAAATGCAAACACTGTGATAAAAGAAGTATTTAAATTAGTCACAAAGTTTAAATCGATGACTTAAATTAAACCTTAGAAAATTAATGAATACTGCTAAATGAAGCTATATTATGATTTAAGTTCATATAAAATTATCTTTTGCATAATGATACAGATTTGGTGCAGGTGTGTTCAAGAAGTTTACTACTGCTAATTACAATGTGGAGAACGTATTAAATGTTTATATTGTAACAGAATATTGAATTAAATATGATTTTTCAGCAAAAACTGAAGCATGTAATGAGTGTTATTAGAATAGACAATTTTTTAAAATTTGTTTAGTTTTCTTCATGTATTTGTGAATACTAAATACTTTTTGCACCTGTCTACAGGTTGCAGAATATGTCTAATTGATGGTATGTCACCAGACCGCCCTGATTTATAATATATACTAAGAACAATCTGCCTTGATGGTATCTTCATCTTGTCATGGTGAGGGAGCTTGTGTGCTCTGACAACCCTGGGAGCCACGCCAGTGATAGCCTAGCTATCAGAAGAGACACCTGAGCTGGACAGTTCCTCATGGATAAGAGCCAGACCAAGAGGGATAACTAGGAGAAGGAAAACTCCAATACAAACCATAGTGGTGGGCAGCAGCAGCACTCACTATTACCAACCTCAGGTTGTTAATATTAACATTAACTAGGCTCAAGACTGGAAACCTGAAGACTTAGGCAAGCCTATGGATACAGCTCTGTGATGTGGAAAGCAAGGGGAAACTACCACATTAATCATCCCAAGGATACATAACCAACCAAACAACAAAACAAACTGGCCCTCAGTCCCAGGCAGGCCTTAAATGGCCAGGGGGTGAGAAGAATTGCCCTGTTTATTTCCTCAAGCGATAAGCCTTACAAAACTAAATTCAAAAACAAAGATCAACCACTTAAAATTGTGGCATGGAATGTCAGAAGTTTGTATCAAGCAGGGAAATTAGAAAATGTTGCAAAAGAACTTGATGACACGAATATAGATATCCTGGGTTTAGGGGAGGTGCGATGGCCAGGACAAGGCAAAATGAGTACAGTGAAAGGCCATAAACTCATATGCTCTGGTGGAAATTAACACCACAGAAGAGTGGGAATTCTTATCAGGAATGAAAAGATCAGATTCCTAAATGGATACTGGGCTTTTTCAGACAGGATGGTATCACCCCAATTTAATACTCTTCCAATACCACTTAATATGGGGTTGGCACATCCAGGGCCTTGAGTTGGATATCATCATTCTTCTCTTTCTTGGTGATTTCCTTCTACTTCTCTCTCTCTCTCTCTCTCTCTCTCTCTCTCTCTCTCTCTCTCTCTCTCTCTCTCTCTCTCTCTCTCTCTGGGTCACAGGGTAAATCAATTTTTTTTTGGCTGGTGCAGCATAAGCCTCAGGGTTCCTTGTACCATGTGGCTAATAATAATAATAATAATAAGATCATACAGGTTTATGAACTAACGTCAACATACACTGATAAAGAATACCAAGATTACCTAAAAGACTTAAAGTACATCCTAAACTGGGCCAAAAGAAAAGGAATCAATATAGTTATGGGAGATTTAAATGCCAAAGTGGGAACAGGCAGAGTTGGCAACACTGGTTGACTTCTGTCAAGAGCATGAAATGGTCATTACAAACACCTGGTTCAAGCTATCACCATGAAGATTATAAACGTAGAAGGCCCTCAATGAGGCCCAATCAAAGATTAATCGAAATCATATCGACTACATCATTACCAACCAAAGATTCCGAAGCATAATTAAAAGCATCAAAATCTATTCTGGAGCTGATATCAGCTCAGACCACTGGCCCGCTAATAGGGAAGCTGTTTATAAAATTTAAAAAAAAACACCGGTAGAACCTATTTGTCTGCTTCACTGACTTTAACAAAGCATTCGATTGCTTGAAACATGATATCCTCTTCCAGCTCTTGAACAATCTAAACATCAATCCCAAGGAACTAAGGATACTACAGTTAGCATTAGCATTAGCATTAGTAGAGGCATTTGATGCAAGAAAGCAAGCTTATGCAGCATCAGCCAAAAAAAAAAAACCACTTCCACTTCACCCCTCTGTTCGTTCAAAATACCTGTCCAGCTGAGCCTTAAACTTATTTAGGCTATCAACTTCCACGACAAGGGATGGAAGTCTGTTCCACCAACCAACCACTCGCTGGCTAAAGGCAAATTTCCGCACGTCTATCCTACATCTGTCTTTCCTCAATTTGAATTTATGCCCTCTCAGGTGATCATTCTGAGCGAGAGGAAGAATCCCATCAGCATTGAGCATGCTCAAACCATTCAATGCTTTATACACCTCTATCAGATCACCTCGCTGGTGCCTAGTCTCCAGACACTGTAACTTGCAAAACTTAAGCCTTTCTTCGTAAGAGCACCCCTTTGTTCCATTCACTAATCTTGTTGCCCTTCTCTGTACTCGCTCCAGCAGCTCTACATCCTTCTTGAAATGAGGCCTCCAGACCTGTATACAGTACTCTAGGTGTGGCCTGACCATCGCCTTATACAATGGAATAATCACCTCCTTATCCCTGCTGGAAAAATTCCTGTATATCATTGACAATACTCCATGAGCTACTCTTGCAGCCCATCTGCACTGCTCAGAGAACTTCATATCTGCCTGCACAACCACCCCCAAATCCCTTTCATTCTCTACCACTGTCAGTGTTGTACCACAGAGTTGATACGTTGCTCTGGGGTTGCTGTTTCCCATGTGTAGTACTTTACATTTGTCAATGTTAAACTTCATTTGCCACCTCTCAGCCCATCTGCTCAACCTTTCCAGATCCTGTTGCAGCAGCATAGTGTCAGTAGTGTCCTTGACAACCCTGCCAACCTTTGTATCGTCTGCAAACTTGGACATTAATCCCGATATACCATCATCAATATCATTTATAAATACAGAAAACAATAATGGACCCAACACTGAGCCCTGAGGGACTCCACTAATAACATCAGTCCACGATGAGCAGTGTCCATTGATTACCACTCTCTGTCTTCTCCCCCTCAACCACCCCTTTATCCATAGCAGCAATTTGCCTCCAATGTCACACTGCTCCAATTTGTGTAGCAGTCTTCCATGTGCAACAGTATCAAAAGCCTTTCTAAGATCCAAGTATATAATATCAAAGTTATTCCCTGCATCCAGTTCTTTTGTGACTGCATCATAGTATCCAATCAAGTTGGTCAGGCAAGACTTCCCCTTAACAAAACCATGCTGTGTCTGAGCTATAACTGAAGTCTTGTCTAAATGATCCTGCAGTGCTTCTTTAACCAGTGCCTCCATTAATTTTCCTGGAACAGAAGTTAAGCTCACAGGTCTATAATTACTTGTGTCAGCCTTTGATCCTCCTTTGTGAATTGGGGTCACATTTGCACATTTCCAGTCTATGGGTACCTCCCCTGAGTCCAAGGAAGCTCTCATAATTATGGCTAAGGGTTTGCTTACTTCCTTTGCTGCCTCCTTTAATATAACTGGATAGATCCCATCCACCCCGGGTGCCTTTCTTGTGTTTATCTTCAACAGTTTCTCCTCCACTTTACTCCCAGTTATTTCAAGATTCTGTAGCTTACTGCTAGAGTTGAATACACCTCTGGCATTTCCCTCGCTGAATAACTCCTCATGTGTGAATGTCGATGCAAAATATTCATTTAGTTTGTTAGCTACCTGAGCAGGATCATCAACACTTGACCCATCAATATCAAGTGGACCAATCTGATTCATCCCTTTCCTTCTAGAGTTTACATAAGTAAAGAACTCTTTGCTGTTTTTCTTTGCATCCCTTGCCAAGGATTTCTCGTAATCTGCCTTCGCCTGCCTAACCTCCTTTGTAACTTGGTTGCATATCAACTTGTATCTATCATAGGCTTCTGTGTCATGTGTTAATTTGTATGTATCCCATGCATTTTTCTTCTCTGCCATATGCCTCATTAGTTCATCTGACATCCATTTTGGCCTAAACCTTGAACAATATTTCTTAGTTGGTATGTAAAGCCTAGTAGCTTCCAAGATAAGTTCTTTGAATGCTTCCCATTTTGAATTTGCTGTTGGTAACATCATCAGTTGGTCCCACTGTATAGAATTTAAATACTGTCTCAGTCCGTCATAGTCGCCTTTACGGAAGCAATAACCCTTCCCTTTACCCCTAATGGTAGTTACCTCTTTGAGTAAATCCCACTTCAGCACACTGTGATCACTGCCACCTAGTGGTTCATTTATCTGCAGATTCTTAATGCATGAAGAATCACTGCTGATAATCAAATCAAGAGTATTACTCCCTCTAGTTGCCTCCCGAACATGCTGATGTAGAAAACAATCATCCAATAAATCCACAAAAGCCCTGCTAGTGTGTGAGTATCCAGCCCCCAAATTCCAGTCAATATCTGGGAAATTAAAATCTCCCATTATAAGACACTCTGATTTACTGGCCCACTCTATTTCCCTGTATAGTTCCTTATTATACTCATCAGAGTCATTAGGCCTATAGCACACTCCTACTCTCAATTTTGATCTCCCAATGCTTATGTCACACCAAACTGACTCAACACTGCACTGTCCAGCGATGTCGACTGGCTTCACTTCCTTGGTTTTTATGTGTTTCTTAACTAATAGCATAACACCTCCCCCCTTCCTATCCTGTCTATCCTTTCTGTAGACGTTGTACTCCCCAAATTGCAGTTCCGCATCCCTTATATCTGTGTGACACCACGTCTCTGATATCCCAACAATATCTGCCTTCGATGTTTTGAGCAATACCTCAAATTCATCAAATTTATTTACTAAACTCCTAGCATTGGTGTACACGCAAGTATACCTGCACCTGTTTCTATTCTTAGCTACCCTAACACAACCCATGTGTTTACTTGTACCGCAATGGCTCCCAGCAGTCTCTGAAATACCATACCCTGAACAAGAAGTGGCAATCGCTGTAGAGGTTGAAAACACAGACTGGGTACAAATCCAGAAAGGAGTGAGGCAAGGATGTCTGTTGTCTCCTGTGCTGTACAATCTCTACGCTAAAACCATTATAGATCTAATACAAGATTCTTAGGGAAGAAATTATTGTTAATAGTTCAGTTATTAGTAACCTGTGATACGCAGATGATACTGCCCTTATTGCAACATCAGAGGAAAAGCTACAAACACTCCTCAACAAAGTGTTAACAGCCAGCGAACAGATAGGCCTAACAATTAATACCAAAAAGACCAAAACTATGATGATAAGCAAAAACACCTTGCCTAGAATAAAAATACACTGTGGCAACCCCCCATCGAATAAGTGAGTAGCTTTAAATATCTAGGGAAGATCTTTACAAATATTAAAGACCAAGGCACAGAAATTAGAAGCAGAATTGGTATGGACAAATAGGTATTTAAGAATCTTAAGAACTTTCTGTGACACGAAACTGGATTTCCAGAAAAGATATTGAATGGCCAAATGCCACACATGGAGCACTTTCCTATATGGATGCAAGATCTGAGTTATGTGGAGGGCAGAAATCAGGAAACTGAAAGCCTTCGAGATGTGGATGCTAGAAGAATGCTCAATATTCCATAGATAGATCAGGTCACCAATGAGTAGGTCCTTAAGAGGACAAGGACTACAAGAACACTACTAACTACAAATGCAAAGAGAAAGACTGCCTACCTCGGGCATATTGTGGGCCTCTTATAATAGGGCCTAAAGGCAAAAGAAAGACAAAGAAAAAGTGGCTTGATAACGTCAAAGAATGGAGAGAGGGTCTTACAACAAAAGAACTATTTCACAAAGCAAGAGACACAGTTGGCTGGAAAATGTTCAAATTGAACACAGAACCTGAAGAAGAAGACGAAGGATAATAACGAATAATATACAGTAAGGACATATTGTGGGCCTCTTATAATTTGTTGTTGTAGCCTCACCAGAATTGAGAAATAAGATTAATTCATTTTTACCAATACAGTGGATTCCGGTTATTTGGGACACCGGTTAATCGGGGCGAATCTTAAAAAACAGAACCCAATCGAGAAAAATAGCCATGGTTTACTTCGCTTAATTGGGACAGCATGCCGTTTAATCGGGGCAGGAGACCGCAGCACTGGAGATTACCCTACGATTGTCTCCGAAGGTACCACGTGGTTCAGTCGAAATTCTGGAGGTCACAACCATAAAAAATAAAAACAATTAGCAGTCACCTGTTTATTGGGCTTTTCTGTTAGTGAAATCTATCATAAACGTACAGTAAACTCGATCTTACTGAATTTGCGATAATACCGACAGCTGGAATTCTGTGGGTTATTATGGTGAAATGTGTTTACACTTCCATGAAATCTTCAATTATATAAAAAAATTAATTTTCAGATGTTCTCTTCATTCCTATTTTTAAAGCTTTGTAACTTGTTACTCCCTTTTCACTTGCACGTATCGTGTTACTTGCAATTTGTGTGTGCCATGTTCTTTGTTATTGATTGCTTATCTTTTTAGAGTTTTAAATTTTAACCTCCATCCACAAATGTCAGTGAACAGAAATGTCAACTAGTTAGTATGTCCATATTACAGTACATATTAATTACTCCGATTATCACTTATATTCTTCCGATTTTCACGTATCATTTAATTTTTTAATTGGTAAGGTAATAAAGGATAAATTCGTGCTTAATATATCTTTACTTTTATAGCCTGTAGATAATATTCCTCCTATTCAGTTATAGCTCGGACACAGCATGGTTTTATTAATGGAAATTCTTGCCAGACCAATTTCACTGAATACTGTACTATGATGTGGTCACAAAGGAACTGGATGCAGGGAATAACTTTGATATCATATATTTGCACTTCACTGGGTGCACTTCAAAAGAAGTGCACCCAGTTGATATAGATGAACAGTGCACGGTTGAGTCAGTTTGGTGTGACATAAGAACTGCGAAAGCAAAAATAAGAGTAGGAGTGTGTTATAGGCCTAATGACTCGAATGAGTACAATGAACAATTGTACAGAGAAATAGTGGGCTAGTAAATCAGAATGTTTTATAATGGGAGATTTTAACTTCCCAGATACTCACTGGAACTTGTGAATTTGTCACTCACACACTAGTCAGACTTTTGTGGATTTATTGGATGATTGTTTTCTGCAGCAGCATGTTCGAGAGGCAACAAGAGAGAGTAATACTCTTGATCTGGTTATCAGCAGTGATCATTTGTGTATTAAGAATTTGCAGATAAAGGAACCACCAGGTGGCAGTGATCACAGTGTACTGATGTGGGATTTACTTAAAGATTTAATTACCATCAGGGGGTAAAGGAAAGGGTTTTTGCTTCCTTAAAAGCAAGTACAGTGGTCTCAGACAGTTTTTAAATTCTGTACAGTGGGATCAACTGACGATGTTACTAACAGTAAATTCTAAGTGGGAAGCATTCAAGGAATTAATCGTGGATGCTACTAAAAGTTTCATTCCTATTAAGAAATATTGTTCAAGGTTTAGGCCTAAATGGTTATCAAATGAACTAAAGAGATTCGTAACAGAGAAGAAAAATGCATGAGATGCATACAAATCATCAAGCGACTCAGAAGCCTAGGGCAGATATAAGCTAGTCTGTAATCAGATCACAAAGGAGGTTAGGCAGGCGAATGCAGATTACGAGAAATCTTTGAAAAAAGATGCGAAGAAAAACAGCAAGGATTTCTTTACTTATATAAACTCTAAAAGGAAGGGGATGAATCTGATTGGTCCACTTGACATCGATGGTTCGACTGTTGATGATCCTGCTCACATAGCAAACAAACTGAATGAGTATTTTGCATCTACATTCACACATGAGAAATTATTAAGGTTTGAAAATAGCAGAAGGTTATCAAATTGTAGCAGGGTACTTAATGATTTTGTAATAACTGAGAGCAAGGTGGAGCAGAAATTGTTGAAGTTAAACATAAGAAAAGCACCTGGAGTGGATGGGATCTATCCAGTTATATTAAAGGAGGTGGCATAGCAACTAAGCAAACCCTTAGCCATAATTATGAGAGCATCCTTGGACTCAGGGGAGGTTCTCACGGACTGGAGATGTGCACATGTATCCCCAATTCACAAAGGGCGGACCGAAGGGTGACACAAGTAATTACAGACCAGTTAGCTTAACTTCTGTTCCGGATAAAATAATGGAGTCACTGGTTAAAGATGCATTGCAGGATCATCTAGACAAGACTGCAGCAATTATTCAGACACAGCATGGGTTTGTTAAGGGAAAGTCTTGCCTGACAAATTTGATTGGTTATTATGATGTGGTTACAAAGGAACGGGATGCAAAAAATAATTTTGATATCATATATTTGGATTTCAGGAAAGCTTTTGACACTGTTGCGCATGGAAGACTATTGTACAAATTGGAGCAGAATGGTATTAAGGGTAAATTGCTACAATGGATAAAAGGATGGTTGAGTGCGAGAAGACAGCGGGTGGTAATCAATGGGTGCTGCTCTTCGTGGACTAATGTTATTAGTGCAGTCCCACAGGGTTCGGTGTTGGGCCCACTGTTGTTTTGTATATTTATCAATGATATTGATGAAGGTATATCAGGCTTAGTGTCGAAGTTTGCAGATGATACAAAGGTTGGCACGGTTGTTAATGACAGTAATGGCAGTGTGCTACTGCAACAAGATCTAGATAATTTGGGCAGATGGGATAAGAAGTGGCAACTGAAGTTTAACCTTGACAAATGCAAAGTACTGCATATGGGTACAAGTAACCCCAGAGAAACGTACCAACTGTGTGGTACTACACTTAAGGTGGTAGAAAAAGAACAAGACCTGGGAGTAATTGTGCAGTCAGATATGAGGTTTTCTGAGCAATGCAGACAGGCTGCCAGGGCAGGTCATGGGGTTTTGTCAATGATATATAGGAATTTTGTTAGCAGGGAAAAGGAGGTGATTGTCCCTCTCTATAAGGCAATGGTCAGGCTACGCCTTGAGTACTGCGTACAGTCTGGAGGCCTCATTTTAGGAAGGATGTCGGTTTGCTTGAGTGTGTACAGAGAAGGGCAACAAGATTGGTGAGGGGAATGAAGGGATCCTCTTACCAAGAGAGGCTAAAGTTCTGCAAATTGCAGTTGCTGGAGACTAGGCACCTGCGCGGTGATCTGATTGAGGTGTATAAGGCTTGAATGGGTTGAACACACTGAATTCTGATGGGATCCTTCCACTTGTTCAGATTACCAACCTAAGGGGGCATAAATTCAAATTAAGAAAAAACAGATGTAGAATAAATGTGTGGAAATTTGCCTTTAGCCAGTGAGTGGTTAATTGCTGGAACAAACTTCCATCTGTCGTTGTGGAAGTTGATATATTAAATAAATTTAAGGAGGAACTGGACAGGCATTTGGAGGGAATGGTGTGATTTTTTTTTTTTTGGCTGATGCTGCATAAGTTCATACACTTGCTTTCTTCATCACATGCCACTACTACTACTACTACTACTACTATTTGGATCTAAGAAAGGTTTTTGATACTGTTGTTTGGATCTAGAAAAGTTGAGCAGATGGGCAGAGAGGTGGCAAATGAAGTTTACCATTGATAAATGTAAAGTACTACATATGGGAAGCAGTAACCCCAGAGTGACGTATCGACTCTGTGGTACTACACTGACAGTGGTAGAGAATGAAAAGGACCTGGGGAGTAATTGTGCAGGCAGATATGAAGTTTTCTGAGCAGTGCAGATGGTCTGCAAGAGTAGCTCATAGTGTCTTGTCAATGATATGCAGGAATTTTTCTAGCAGGGATAAGGAAGTGATTATCCTCCTTGTATATGCCAATGGTTAGGCCACACCTTGAGTACTGTATACAGGTCTGGAGGCCTCATTTTAAGAAGGATATAGAACTGTTGGAACAAGTCCAGAGAAGAACAACAAGATAAGTGAATGTAACAAAGGGTTACTCTTACAAAGAAAGGCTTAAATTTTGCAAATTACAGTGTCTGGAGACTAGGCATCTGTGAGTTAAAGACAGTTGTAGTAGAGATGTGTGGAAGTTTGCCTTTAGCCAGCGGGTGGTTGATTGCTGGAACAAACTTCCATCCTTTGTTGTGGACGTTGATAGCCTAAATAAGTTTAAGGCTGAGGTGGACAGGTATTTTGAACGAATGGAGTGGTAAATGGGAGAGTTTTTTTTTTTTTTTTTTGGCTAATGCTGCATAAGCTTGCTTACTTGCATCATATGCCTCTACTAATTCTAACAGCAAACTGTAATTGGGAAGCATTTAAGGAATTAACTGTGGAAGCTACTAGGCTTTTCATACCAACTAAGAAATACTGTTCAAAGTTTAGGATTAAATGGATGTCAGATGAGCTAATGAGACTTGTGGCAGAGAAGGAAAATTCATGGGATGCATATAAATTAACAGGAGACAAAGATGCCTATAGTAGACATAAGATAGTCTGTAATCAAGTAACAAAGGCAGATTACGAGAAATCTTTGGCATACAATGCAAAGAAAAACAGTTAAGACTTCATTACTTAAATAAGAAAAAAAGTCAAGTGGGCCAATCTGATTCATCTCTTTCCTTTTGAAGGAAAGGGATAAATCAGATTTGCCCACATGACATTGATGGTTCGATTATTGATTAACCTGCTGAGGTAGCCGACGAACTGAATGAGTATTTTGCATCTACATTCACACATGAGAATGTCTGCAGGGAAGTGAAGACCAGGAGTTTATCAAACTCTAACAGAGAGCTAAATGATTTTGCACAAACTGAGAGTAAAGTAGAGGAGAAATTGTTGAAATTGAACATTAGAAAGGCACCTAGTGTGGAAGGTATCTATTCAGTTTTTATTAAGAGAAGCAGCAAAGGAAGTAAGCAAACCCTTAGCCATAATTATGAAAGCTTCGTTGGACTGAAGTGAGGTCTCCATGGACTGGAGATGTGCAAATGTGTCCCCAATTCACAAAGAGGATCAAAGATTGACATGAGTAATTACACACCTGTTAGTTGAACTTCTGTTTTAGGGAAAATAATGGCGTCAGTGGTTAAGGAAGCAATGCAGGATCATCTAGACTAGGGGTCCGCAAACTACAGCCCACGGTTGGGACCTGGCCTGCAGATATTTAAATTAGATCATAAAAATTAATGTTTATATTAGATCACAAAATTTATGAAAAACATATTTAAAATATTATTTTAACATTCATGGGCTGATTATTAGTGTTGACACCTCTGTGTCGACTATTTCCACTCAAGGCTATTATTTGAAACACCGTTAATCTTGATGCTGTCATTAAATAGCAATAGGCGTTAGGGATTTCCTAATCCCTTGCCAGCCTGCACACCAAATCAGATAGCCAGAGTATGGGAGCAAAGGTCACCACACGCTTCCACTGCATAAGAATCCCAAATCCAGGATAAAACCTGGCACTAGCCGCATGGTCTGATGATTGGTATCGGTAAGATTCTTAACCACCCTCCACAAGAACCCTGATGTTCAGAGTATGGGAGCAAAGGTTATTGCTAGCTTCTACTATACAAGAACCCCAAGATACAAACATGTTGTTGTTATTTGGTTTTTAGGAGCATTAGCAACTAAGGCCATATTGCTCCGGGTATATGCGGTAGTCATTCCCTGACCTTTCTGCATCATCCTATTTGGTGTTCACGGGCTCGAACCCTGGTCTAATCAAGACACGTGTGCTACGCACTGCTGCTACTGCCCACGGAGGTGCCAGATACAAACATAACACGATCCTATTGGTTAATGGAGTTAATCCCTCTGCTATAAATTAACTGTTGGCAGCCTGTATGCACAAAGTTTCTGGTAGTATCAGCAAAAGGAGGCTGTCGGCGGGTATGAATTTAATCTCTTTGTATTACCTTAGATTTCCTGTTTTCTATTGTAACAGCAATTGAAAACTTAATACTTTAGAATTGTAATTTTAAAATTGTAATATTGGTAATTAATTGTATTATTGGTAATTGTAACTGTAATATCCTAAAATATTTGTAGCGCTCAAATTTGTAGCCCTTTCTGTTCTCCCCACAGCATGGTCTGATGATGGGTATTGGTAAGATAACCGAAACATGACCTTATTTAACTATATTATAATTAATAACATAGTTTTATATTATTATCCTCAGGCGCTCACATCTGGTGAGTATGGGCTTGGCACACCCAGGGTCCTGAGCTGGATATCATCATTCTTCTCTCTCTCTCTCTCTCTCTCTCTCTCTCTCTCTCTCAGGGTTACTCGGGAATGATTTTTTTTTTTTTTTTTTTTTTTTGGCTGGTGCAGCATAAGCCTCAGGCTTCCTTGCACCATATAGCTAATAATAATAATAATGTAGTTTATTAGGCAAACAGTCTAATAAACTTATATTATTAATTTCACATTATATAAGAGTGATATGAATATAATAATACCACTATGTTAAAATTAGGAATTCCAGTGCAAGACGTTTTACCCTGTACTAGGTTTGGTTTCTTAAGTCCCAATTTCAACTCTATATGTTGTAATGTACAGGAACTCCCCAACTTACGGATATCTGACTTTTCATAAGTTTTTGCCGCCCGGTACAAACTTAAAAAAAATCATGGAAACATATTTTGCAACCTGTAGAAATGAATATCATTAAAATATCGTAATGAGAACTCAGTAACACATTGGGGTGTTTTTTTGTTGTGCAATTCATTGCAAGTCCTTGGAAGTAGAAAATTTCACTATATTACTAAGCTATTTATCTCTCTAAAAGGTCATATTTATAATGGAAATTGCACTACCCTTTCATCGTTATATGTTCCCGTTATAAGAATCAATTTTGAACGCCTTTGTGATATTCTTCTAAAGCACGTTTCCGGAGGTCACGACCATAAAGCAATAAAAACAATTTGCACTTTCCGGTTCATTGGAGCTTTTCTGTTAGTGCATCTAATTATAAATGGATAGTAAACTTGATCTTACTGAATTTGAAATAATCCAGAAAACTGAATTGTGTGTGTTTTTTTTTTACGCTATTATGGTGAAATATGTTCTCCTTCACTGAACTCTTCATTCATATAAAAAACAAATTTTCATTCCTATTTACGGAAAGTGAAAGTGCTAGTAATGCCAGAAAACGAAACAAAATTGATTTAGAAATGAAGATGTTTAATTAATTAAGAAGTACGAAGCAGGACCAAGTTTGTCATCTACTGCAAGGGAATTAGGTCTCGCTGCTTCAACAGTGAATACTATTTTAAAGGGCAATGTGCGTATAAAAGAACAGGTCAAAGGATATTGTTCAAGGTTTAGGCCTAAATGGATGTCAGATGAACTAATGAGACATGTGGTAGAGAAAAAAAATGCATGGGATACATATAAATTAATGGGTGACATGGAAGCTATGATAGATAATAAGCTGGTCTGTAACCAAGCCACCAAGATTAGGCAGGCAAAGGCAGATTATGAGAAATCTTTGGCAAAGGATGCAAAGAAAAACAGCAAAGGGTTCTTTACCTATGTAAACTCTAGAAGGAAAGGGATGAATCAGATTGGCCCACTGGATATTGATGGTTCAACTGCTAATGATCTAGCTCAGGTGGCTAACAAACTAAATGAGTATTTTGCATCTACATTCACACATGAGAAGTTATTCAGGGATGGGAATGCCAGAGGTGAATTAAACTCTGGCAGTGAGCTAGATGATTTTGTAATAACTGAGAGGAAAGTGGAGGAGAAATTGTTGAAGATAAAAATAAAAAAAAAAGGCACCTGGGATGGATCTGATCTATCCAGTTATATTAAATGAAGCAGCAAAGGAAGTAAGCAAATGCTTAGCCATAATTATGAGAGCTTCCTTGGACTCATGGGAAGGTACCCATGGACTGGAGATGTGCAAATGTGACCCCAATTCACACAGAGGATCAAAGAGCGACACAAGTAATTATAGACCTGTTAGTTTAACTTCAGTTCTGGGGAAATTAATGGAGGCACTGGTTACAGAAGCACTGCAGGATCATCTAGACAAGACTTCAGTTATAGTTCGGACACAGCATGGTTTTATTAAGGGAGGTCATGTCTGACAGAATTCATTGGATACTATGATGTGGTCACAAAGAAACTGGATGCAGGGATAACTTTGATATCATATATTATGATCTTTGAAAGGCTTTTGATACTGTTGCATAAGGAAGACTGCTGCACAAATTGGAGCAGTGTGGCATTGGACACAAATTGCTGCTAGGGATAAAGGGAAGGTTGAGTAGGAGAAGACAGAGTGGTAATCAACGAACACTGCTCTTCGTGGAATAATGTTATTAGTGGAGTCGCTCAGGGTTCAGTGTTGGGCCATTGTTGTTTTCTGTATTTGGTCCTTGAGGTTGTCACAGACATTCTCTCAGATATGCCAGACTACCTGGGAGTCTAAAATGCTAATAGAACTGATATTCGGGTGACATTCAAGTCAAGTAGACCAAATTTCGGCAATGTCCGGATGGTCTGTGAAAGCCAAATCCTCTGCTTGCACCTTCATGATGGTGGGACTGTTAGTAATCCTGGGTATAACCTCCATGCACAAGCACACAGTGGGTGACACCCAGGTATGAACCAACGTAAGCACGGGTCGAGGTGTGGCGCCCAAACCACATGGAGAAATGCCGCCCCTCTGTGTTACCAGACAATACTAGATGGTAGATGACTCATCAACCGGTGCCATACCATCGCTTTGCTTATTGGAGGCTTGAAGTGGTGGAATCCACAATTAATCTCGACAGCTAAGTTCCAGTCAACCCTTCCCCATCTCTTCCATCATGCAGCATGACTGATGACTTTTGAGGTAATGATGAACATCGCAGTGAGATCCAATCTTCCTTACATATCAAGGGTGCAGCTCTAAAACAGTGTTTCCAGACCGGTTGATAGTTTGTACACTGCACCGAACCTATTGATAACTCTTTAGGAGGCTTCCGGATCAGCTAGTGCATAATCTTGCTACCTCAGCTCTGCCACATAGTAACTGGAGGGAGTCTGGGTAGTCTGTATGGAGGGGGGGGGGAGTTGGCATTGTCGAGGCAACGTTATGTCAAGGATCTGGGTATATTCTTACCATCTGTATGCCATATCCAAAAATTTCATTACTTCATACAGCATGTCCCCCCCCACCTTTTCTTTCTATTGAATACAACATGAATTGTCAAACTAATAGAGTAAGTTTATCTGTGAAAACATCTAAACCTCCCCACCACTTCCTAGTTCATTTCACAAATATATGTGGCAGAGCTGAGGCAGCAAGATTATGCACTTCTCCCAACTCTACTAATCACTTGGAGCTCTTTCACTTTCTCTCTCTCTTTGCAACTTGACTTTCAGTCCAACCAGTCCAACTTTCCTAACAATGAGGTAATTTTCCTTGGTGATTTTAATGTTAACAACTCCAGCTGGCTTCCGTTTTCTAGCCACACTGACCCAGCTCGTCGAGATGCTGAGTCTTTTGCAATTTCTAACGACCTTACACAGATTGTTCTTTACCTACAAGAATACCAGACAATTCCAACCATACAGCCGAAACGCTTAATCTTTTTCTCACAAACAACCCTTCTAAGTATACGGTCAAAGTGAGTGGTCCTTTAGGTACTTCAGATCACAACTTGGTGATTGTCTTTTCTCCAATGGAGCATTTATCTCATGGCTATTCCCAACCTCATGTTGTTTGGCATTACAAGAATGCAAAATGGGATGACCTGCGAGATTTCGTTTCTTCTTTTCCTTGGCCGGATTACTGTTTCAAAACTTCTTTTTTTTTTTTTTTTGGTAGTTGTTGGCGCATTGGCTTCTGTGGCCATAATGCACCTCCCAAGGTTTTTGCGGTACTTTGATCCAAGCCCAAGGCAGGATTCGAACCCGCGACGTTTGGGTTGCTAGGCAGGCACTTTACCCACCCAGCATTCAAAACTTCTGATGCCAACATTTGCTCAGATCGTGTCAGTGAAATTATTCTTGTAAAGGAATGGAATCCTTTATCCCACACCCCCCTTTAAAATCTCATCCTTTATCTAAACCTTGGTTTTCCAATAAATGTGCTAAGGCTGTTCAAGAGAAGAACGTTGCATATCGTAATTGGCTTGTTTCCAATTCTTCAGTTTCATTTTCTGCCTACACCAAAGCTCGCAACAATTGTAAAGCAGTTATTAATCAGTTCAAACTAGATTTTGAACAGGCTAAGAGTAGAAAACTTGCTTCTTGCCCTAATGGTAGCCAAGCATTCTGGTCTCTTGCCAAAGCTATTGGCCGCAACTTTTGCCCATCTCTGCTCCCACCTCTGTCCAAACCAGATAGTTCTGTTGTCACTTCAGCCAAGGATAAAGCGGACCTGTTAGCATCCCATTTTTCTTCCAACTCATGTATTAATGATCTTCGTAAAATACCTTCCACCATTCCCAACAGACTCCATTCGATGCCACCTGTGGTTTCCCATCAAAAGGATGTCAGAAGGATTTTGACGAATTTCGATGGTAAGAAAGCTCTTGGTCCTGATTGTATTTCTCCACTTTTTCTCAAAACCTGTGTTCCTGAACTTACTCCTGTTCTTTGCCACCTTTTTTTCACTTTCTTATTCCAAAGTTCTTATTCCTTCTGCTTGGTTGTTGTTTGGTTTTTAGGAGCATTAGCAACTAAGGCCATATTGCTCCGGGAATTTGCGGTGGTCATTCCCTTGACCTTTCCGCATCCTCCGTATTTGGTGGTGACAGGCTCGAACCCCCTTCTGCTTGGATTTCAATGGAAAAATTTGGTGAAACACAAGCAGTTGGTCTTGACATCTCAAAGGCTTTCGATCATGTTTGGCATAAAGGTCTTCTAAACAAGCTTCCATCTTATGGTTTGTCAAATGTTTTTTGTAATTGGTTATCCAGTTTTCTCCCTGATCGCTCACTGAGGGTGATGGTAGATGGCTCTCTGTCTTCTAACTTCTCCACTAATGCCAGTGTCCCCAAAGGTTCAGTTTTTTCCCCCACTGTTTTCTTCCTGTATATTAATGACCTTCTTCCATTGACCAGAAATCCTATTTATAGTTTTGCTGATGATAGCACATTGCATTCCAGGTAATTCTCCAGTGGGGCAAAGAGAACTTAGTTGATTTCAGTCCTTCTAAAACTCAGTCTTGTCTTATATTCGCAAAAAGGATTCTTCTGCTCCTATGTTTATCTTAGGTGACACTCCGATCTCTAGGCAAAATGATATATCTCTTTTGAGGATTACCCTGACTTCTAATCTCTCTTGGCACAAGCACATTACAAATATTGCTTCCTCTGCATCTAAACTTGGTTTTCTCTTTCGCTCTTGGTGTTACTTTTCTTCCAAACAGCTATTCACTCTGTACAAATCGCAAATCCACCCTACCTTGGAATATTGTTCCCACATCTGGGGCAGTGTCCCCAAAACCTCTCTCAAGCTTCTAGAAGAGGGCAGTTAGGTTAATTAATGACTCCTCTCTAACAGTGTCTCTCCACTCTCTGTCTCATAGATGTACTGGTTCTGCTGCATGCCTTTTCTACAGATACTTCCCTGGGCACTGTTCTTCTGAACTAACTTCTATAATTCCCACATCCTTTCTTTCAAAACAGTCCGAACACATGCTGCCACCACATGGCAGACGTTTGTTTGTTTGTTTATTTGGTTTTTAGGAGAATTAGCAACTAAGGCCATATTGCTCCGGGATATGTGGTGGTCATTCCCTGACCTTTCCGCGTCCTCCGTATTTGGTGACGGGCTAGAAACCCGGTCTAATCAAAAAGCGTGTGCTATGCACTGCTGCTCCTTCCCGCCTGGCTACGGAGGCGCGGTAGAATAATGCTACTTATTCTGGGCAGATACCACCACCCCTTGGGTGGTGGTATCTGCCAAGGATCCACTGGCAAAGTATTGCCTATTCAAGAATCAATCCAGTGTTGAAGCGTTGCTTATTCTAAGTAGTTTCAGGGCAATTCCAATAAAGCAATGAAAGTATTCACAATGAGATATCACAAAAATGATGTCATCTAACTTTGGCGATTTATTACGAATTAAATTTATGCTTGGCACTAACTTGTTCGATTAGTGAATTTTCCATAGTGTGAGGCTTTCACCCCTAAAACCTTTTTAGTATAAATATTTTGATATAATGGAAGCGACATAATGCAATTGTTTTCATCGATATCCATAAATGGATAGCTTCGAACACAGTGAAGTGGATTGTTCTGTCTTATTGTAATTATGATCTTTTAAGGTATGTTGAAACTCCAAAGGAGCTCATCCTTCCAACATGTTAATGAGTATTTGGTAATGAGTTTTATGAACAGACTAATAAGCAATTGGAAATTCTCAGTTTAAAAATGTTTTCCGTAGGCAGAGTAAAACATTTATAAATTCTGAAATAGTACTTAAAAGTGATCTTTAAACTTATGTATATGCATCTTTTCATTTTCATTTGTGTAGTTAATATTTGATAGAACTTCTCATGTGGGAAATTGTTTAGAGCTTGTGTAGAATTGTTTAGAACTTCTCATGTGGGAAAATGACCCTTGGGTCATTTTCCCACATGAGAAGTTCTAAACCTCCAGTTCCTCAGAAAACTTCTTACCTGGGTTCTACTGTATTTCATAAAATTTTAAGACACTTCAGTACTTGCTTACTTCAATATTCATGAGTATTTTTTTTTTTTATTCCAGTGATCACATAAAAATCATGTAGAAGTTGATGTGAAAAAAAAAAGAAAAGTTGATGGTGAGTGTTGCGTTTTTAATGAGCAGTGGCCAATTAATTACTTTTTTGCACTACTCAATTATACGTACACGTCTTATTTGCAATGAAGCCTTGTTGGTGTTCAAGGAATATAATGTGAAAAGTCACTACCCCACAAAATTTCCCTCAAATTACAATAAATTTCAAGGAACTTTGCAGCATAACAAACTCCAAGAACTAACGAAAACTTTTCAACGTCAACAACAGAAGAGTAGAACTTTTACTCATCAAAACAAAATTTATCTGCAGTTAAGAGTTAGTTTTCAAGCCTTCCAAATCACTGCCGAAGAAAGAAGGGCCTTTACTGATGGAGAATTTGTAAAATGAATTTTTTTGGCAATTGCAGAAGTATGTGCTGAGAAAGTAAAGAATTTTGCATCTGTAAGTTTATCTTCATCAACCGTAACGAGAAGAATTGAAAATTTAGGAGCCGATGTTCAAAATCAACTCATAGAAAAAGTTTGCGAATTCCACATTTTTCAGTGGCAGTTGATGAGAGTGAAGATACAAACCATACAGCTCAATTACTGATTTATATCCGAGGTAAAAATCGAAGTTTTGACGTAACTGAAGACCTAGTTGCATTAAAAAGGATAAAAGATACAACAGGTAAAAATATATTACCTCAATTCTTCTGATGGCCTCAATTAAATTTGAGGCCATCAAAGCAATTGACAGCCTCAAATTGAATTGGGATTTGCTATCAGCAGTTTAGACAGATAGTGCTAAAAATATGGTCGGTACTAAAATTGGGTTCATGAGTTAGCTTCATAAATATCTTGAGAGTAAAAATATTAAAAAAACCAATGCAATTTCATTGTATAATTCACCACCAGTATTTGCACAGAAATTTTTGGGTCTACATTCAGTAATGTCATTCACAAAACTGGTCTGAATCATTGGCAATTCAAAAATTTTCCTGAACTACACTGAGGTACAATAGTTGAGTCACGGTAACGTGTTGAATCAATTTTTTGAACTTAGGATTGAAATAGATCTATTTATGAATGAAAAATTGAAATCTGTTCCATAACTGGCAGATCTCAAATGGTTGTGGAACCTTGCCTTTTTAACAGATATATGTGAACACCTGAATTTTCTTAATATGAAACTACAAGAATGGGACAAACTTGTCAATGAATCATATTATAATGTCAACGCATTTGAAACAAAACTGGAGTTATTTAAAAGTCAACTACTTCAAAATAATTTTTCACATTTTCCATGTTACGATAATTTATCTAAAAATATGCCTAGCTGTAATTTTTTCACTGAAAATTTTATTCAAAACGTTAAGTTTGTTGCAGGAAAATTTTGCAGATAGATTTTCTGATTTTAAAAATAATTCAAAGGTGTTTAAACTTTTTCAAAATCTGTTACAAATACCCATCAACAATGTTGATGAGAATTTACAATTAGAGTTGGCAGATCTTCAATCTAATGATGCACTGAATACAATATTTAAAAATGAAAATCTAATTTAATTTTATTCAATGTTATCTAAGTGAGATTATCCAAAAATCAAAAATTTTGCAAGAAATGTTACATCAATTTTTGGAAGTACATATATACGTGAGCAGACCTTTTCAAAAATGAAATATGTAAAATCAAAAATATGATCGCATCTAACTGACCTGCATATACATGACTTTTTAAGAATTGGAACTAGTACTTTAAAACCCAATATAACAAACTTAGTTGCACTCTACAACCACATTCATCGCATTAATTATAATTTTATTGTATTACAAACTATTTTTTGTAATTAGTACAATAACTAATTTTGTTATATTACTGACTGTATTTTTGTGATTAGTACAATAAATAATAATTAAAATTTGATATAAACAAACTGGATATATAAACTGTAATATATTTTATATTACATATCTGTCGATTTATTTTTGAATATGTAGATATAGGTAGCTATAAAATTTGTTTCTCTGCACATTAAAGTTATGCAGAGAATGTAGTTTTCATTTCAGTAATTAAGAATTTTCTCTGGCCTGAGCATAGGTTTGTTAATGGGAAGTCTTGTCTGACAATTATGATTGGATACTATGATGTGGTCACAAAGGATCTGGATGCAAAAAATAATTTTGATATCATATACAGTAGACTCTAGATTTTCCAGGATAGACAGTAAAAAAAAAAAAAAAAAAAATCCCAGATAATTGATTTCCTGGTTAATCCAAAAATACAGTAAGTCCCCAACATACATAAGAGATATGTTCCAGGACTTCTTACGTAACTCTGGAATGACTAAGAAAATATTTCTACTATATCCCCGATATACCAAAATTACAAAAACCACATATCCTCAGAAGAATGAAGAAAAATAATTACAGTAAAACCTCCCGTATCCGTGGGAGATACATTCCAAGACCTACCGTGGATGGCTGAAACTGCGGATATAAGCGAACACCTGCTGACCCCATTTATAACATGATTTTCTTGTACATACATACATACATATAATAAAGTTTAATTGATAAATTAAACACACAGTAAGACATTACCAACATTAAATACAGTAATAATAAAGTACAGCAGACTCTCGATTTACCTGGATTGGATTAACCGGGACACTTCGAGACTCCAAATAAAAAAAAAAATCATAAAATTCAAGTAATAACTAGAATAGATATAAACAGATATTTTGCAAGTCGTAAATAAGCAACAGGAACCAGCGTTAAGTAGTCATTGGGAGATTAGTTACCTATTATCTTGCAACCCCCGCTGTCTTCACATACTGCTAAAAAAAAAAAAAAAAAAAAAAAAAAAAAAGAGACCAAATGTTTAGTTTGATTTAGTGCGTCACATCGATTGTTGTGTTCTGTTGCATCACAAAAGGACAAATTTTGTTTCGTTATTTATGTCAGAGATTTTTTTTTTTATAGTAACTATTTATTATTTTATTTTTTGTTTAAAAATCGCGAAAATGATGGGCAAATGCAAGGGTTGTGCTTTCAAATTAAACAGAAACTTGAAACTATTCAAAAGTTTGAAAACACTGCCTACGTTAAATCAAGATCCATTATAATGTTGGTGACCAAACCATACATGACATCGTAAAAAATAAAGGGAAGCATCGTACTGGACACACGAGTAGTAAGTGTTAAGTTTTTCATTTTTTTTCCGTGGTTAACCACTGGTAACTGAATCAGCAGATATGGGGGCACAACTGTATATATTTTTCAATTAATTACAGGCACTCCTCTACTTATATACAACTCACAGGTACGTATAAAGCAGTTGCTACGTTTGGTTAAAAGATTCAATTTTGAATGCCTTTGTGATATTTTTCTAAAATAGATTTCTGGAGCTCACTACCATAAAATAATAAAAACACTTTCTGGTTTATTGGGCTTTTCTGTTATTGGGATATTAAAAACGGGTAGTAAACTCGATCTTATTGCATTTGCGAGGATACCAATAGCTGGAATTCTGTAGAATTTTACATTATTATGGTGAAAATGTGCTTCCTCCTTCACTGAAATCTTCAGTCATATAAAAAACAACTTTTCAGAATCTTCTCTTCATTCCCATTTTTTGAACTTTGTGAAGTTGATACGTGCAAGTGAGATTACTTTGTATCTCACTTGCACTTATTGTGTTAGTTGCAATTTGTGTTTTCTGTGTTTATTGTTATTGATTGCTTATTTTCTTAATGTTTTTAATTTTATGACCAAAAAAAAAAAAAAAATCAGTGAACAGAAATATCAATCACACTATTAATTAAGCTATGTACGTAAGCGTAAATTTATTGTTATTTTGCTAACCTGTGGAAAATATTCTTCCGATTTTCACACATCATTTAATTTTGTTAATTGGAGGAAGTAAAGTGTAAATTTGTGCTTCACATCTTTACTTTTATAGCCTGTGGATAATATTTCTCCTATTTCCGCTTATTAAGGTGGCCATTTAATATAATTAAATTCAGTTCGCAAACGTGATCACAATGACCTGCACTTAGCACATATCATATAGTGAACAGTATTTTAATTTGGAGTCCATCATAAAGTGATTTGATCGTAGATTAAATCAAATTACATATTCTATTTAGATTAAATTAATTTTGAATAAATACTGTACTGTACATTATTATTCATTCTACGTTTTATCAGCCTCATTTAACTTGGTTACAAATTGTAAAATGCTGTACATGATGAAGTTTGTTGGGGGTTATAATCTCAGTGTGTTGTATTGTACTGTACTGTACATGTATTTTGTGTCTATAACACCGAAGTTGGACTTACGTACAAGAAAAAAACCCGATTAAGTAAGTAAGAAAAAACGCATGTTATTGTACTGTAAAAACTGATATGTATTTCGTAGCCTTGGTTATTATAGTTAACATCATTGGCACTGATCCCTTCACCGCTTTTCATATTGTCTTTGTCCTTTATTATTGTGTTCACCGTTGACACTGACAAATCTGAATTCTCTGCACAATACTTGTTAATATTTGACCATTTTCATACATCTTTATTATTTTAATTTTATGATCCAAATCGATTGCTCTCTTTTTCTTGGTAGATTTGATAGTACCATTGTCACTTATTCTCTTAGTCGGCACCATGATAACAGTCAAAATTAAATTTTCTGTAAAGAACTTAACAGAGTTAAGGCAAAAACTCACTATTATCACCCCACGCGAGCTCACATTTTACTAAAGCACATTTCTGGAAATCACTACCATAAAACAATAAAAACAATTTGCACTTTCTGGGTTATAGGGATTTTCTGTTAGTGCAATTCATTTTAAAAGATAACAAACTCGATCTTATTGCATTTGCGATAATACCGATAGTTGGAATTCTGTGGGTTATTATGGTGAAATGTCTGTCCCCTTCACTGAAATCTTCAGTTGTATATAAAAAAAAAAAAGACAAATAAATTTTAAGAATCTTCTCTTCATTCTTATTTTTAAGCTTGTTATTCTGTCTCTCACTTGTAAAATTTGTGTGTGTCATGATCATCGCTATTGATTGCTTATTTAATTTAACATAAGTCCTAAGTTACATAAGTCAGCACTTTCTGTGTTTCAGCACTATCGAAAAATGTTCAGCAACCTACATAAAAATTATGGCGATGGATAAAAAACAAAAAACCTTACCATGCACTACTCGCATGTCCAATACAATGCTTCCCTTTAATTTTTTACAATGTCGAGTATGGTTTGGTCACCAACTTTATATATAATGGTTCATTAAAGATTTAACAAATGCACCGTTTTAAAACTTTTGAATAATTTAAAATTTTTGTTTAATTGAAAGCACAACTCTTTTGCATTTACCCATCATTTTGCGATTTATAACCAAAAAAAAAAAATATTTCCAGGAAATTTTCATATGCCTGACATAAATAATGAAACAAAATTTGTCTTTTTGCGGTGCAAGGGAACACAATAATTGATGTGACGTACTAAAACAAATTAAATATTTGTTCTCCCTTTTTTTTTTGAGCGGTAGGTGTGAAGAGAGCAGGAGTTACAAGATAATAGGTACATTAATCTTCCAATGATGACATGTAATGCCGCTTCTTGTCGCTTATTTACAACTTGAAAAACATCTGGTTATGCCTATTCTAGTTATTACTTGAATTTAATGATTTCTGGTTGATTTTTTTTTTTTTTTTTTACTTTGGAGTCTTGAAGTGTCCCGGTTAATCCGGTCCTGGTAAATTGAGAGTCTGCTGTACTTGGATTTTAGGAAAGCTTTTGATATTGTGGCACATGGAACACTACTGTACAAATTGGAGCAGTATGGCATTAAGAGCAAGTTGCTACAATGGATAAAAAGATGGTTGAGTGGGAGAAAACAGAGAGTGGTTATCAATGGACACTGCTCTTCATGGACTAATGTTATTAGTGGACTCTTCCAGGGTTTGGTGTTGGGCGCATTATTGTTTTCGGTATTTATGAATGATAATGATGAAATTATATCAGGGTTAATGTCTAAGCTTGCAGACAATACGAAGGTTGGCAGGATTGTTAATGATAGTAAGCTACTGCACAGGATCTAGAAAAGTTGAGCAGATGAGCTGAGAGGTGGCAAACTCAAGTTTAACAATAACAAATGTAAAGAACAGGAATCCCCCAACTTACATAACACTCAACTTAAGGAAATTTGACTTTACGTAAGTTTTTGCCAGCCAGTGCAAACTTAAAAAAATCATGGAAACGTATTTTGCATCCCGTAGGAATAAATGGAGGTATCGTTAAAATATTGTAATGTGATCACAATAACACATTCTTTTTTTTTTTGTAATTTGTTCCAAGTCCTTGGAAGTAGAAAATTTCGCTATTACTAAAAGGTAATATTTATAATTGAAAATACACTACACTTTCATCGTTATCATATGTTCTGTTACAAGAATCAATTTTGAATGCCTTTGTGATATTTTTCTAAAGCACGTTTCTGGAGGTGAGGCCCAAAAAACAATAAAAACAATTTGCACTTTCCAGTTTTTTGGGCTTTTCTGTTAGTGTATCTAATTATAAGCGGGTAGTAAACTCGATCTTATTACATTTGCGAGAAGACCGATAACTGCAATTGTGTGGGTTTTGACACTATTATGTTTAAATGTGTTTAAACATAGTAGTGTTGACGATTTCAGTGAAGTCTTCAACTTCACTGAAATCTTCAATCATATAAAATAAAAAATTTTCAGTAACTACTCGTCATTCCTATTTATGTATTACAATGAAGAAGGGAAAGCGACCAACAAAAAGTGCAAGTGCTGGTAGTGCCAGGAAACAAAACAAACTTGATTTAGAAATGAAGATGTAAATGATTAAGAAGTACGAAGCAGGCCAAAGTTTGTCATCTATTGCAAGGGAATTATATCTTGCTGCTTCAACAGTGAATACTATTTTAAAGTGCACGTATAAAAGAACATGCCAAAGGATCAACGCACTTAAGATCAACAGTGATCATAAAACAGCGTTCAGGTGCTATATCTGAGATGGAACAGCTGTTTATAATATGGACGGAAAATCAGATTCAGAAAAGAGTGCCCCTGAGTCTAATGGCCATTCAAGAAAAAGCAACAAGTATTTATAAAGATATTAAGGATAAGTACAGTGAACTCCAACCCAAGTTGGTGGCAAGCAACAGATGGTTTAATAGGTTCAAGCATCGTGCTGGAGTCACCTGTGCCAATTCTGCAGCTGCAGAGAAAATTTGATGTGCTGGAAAAAATTATTGATGAGGGTGACTATTCAATACAGCAAATTTTTATCTTTGACGAGACTGTTCTATATTGGAAAAAAATGCTGGATCAAACATACATTGCCAAAGAGGAAAATACAATGCCAGGTTTCAAGTCATCAAAAGATAGGGTCATGCTCTTGCTTGGGGCTAATGCAATGGGAGATTACAGATTAAAACCACTGCTTGTGTACCATTCTGGAAATCCTCATGCATTTAAGGGCATCAATGAAGCCACCCTACCTGTGCATTTCCGATTGAACTAGAGAGCACTGATAACAATATCTCTCTTTGAGAACTGGTTTAAATGCTGCTTCATTCCCGAGGTTGAAAAATATTGTAAAGACAATGACGTTCCTTTCAAGATTTTGCTTCTATTAGATAATGCTCCTGGACATCCTATGTATCTCGATGATTTCACTCATCCAACCTATGGATCAGGGTGTTATTTTGAATTTAAAAGCATACTATTTATGCACAACATTTGCTCATGCACTGTCTGCAGTAGACGGTGAGAAAAATTATATGTTAAGAGACTTTTGGAAATCTTACAATATTTACCACGCCATCTAAAATGCTAATAAGGCCTGGGTGGAAATTACTAAAAGTTGTTTAAATGGCACATAGAAGAAAATATGCCCACGGCACATAAAAGGCTTCGAAGGGATTGAAAACTACGAAACATATGAAGAGGTTACAGATAAGATTGTAAAGGTTGCAGAACTACCTCAGTTGGAGGTTGATGCCAAAGACATGGAAGAAGAGAAGGAATTATCTAATGAAGAACTTATTGACTTGCAGGCAGTGATAGTGAAAGAAGAAAATGCTGATGAAGCTCAAGATGAACCAAATGAGGAGCCGAGCCACTTCATCACCAGAGAGGTGGCATTGGCGAGGTTTGAGAAGATGGATCCTGACAGCAAACGATTCTTAAAAACTTGAGAGGGATGAATGATATGCTTGCTACAAAGAAATCTACTATGAAAAGAAAAAAGCCACTGTCCAGCCATCCATTAATATGTTTTTTCATAAGGTTGAGCAGCCGATCCCTTCTAAATCTCCACAGCTGTCAACCTCCACACAGATGTACTTATCAGCTGAAGACGTTGCTGACAACGATGCTCGAGAGGTAAAACTTACTGACATTATGCCTATCACCTCTCTTTTTTTGTAATTTTATAATTTTTAAATTTTTTAAATTGCAAGCTTTTGTAATTTTTCCTGAGCATGAGATAAAAAATTGAATAAATACAATAATTCTATTTACATGTTCATCAAACATTTCTTTTTTGATTCAACCAATTCAGCGAGCACTGTTGCAAGTGCTGCACAAGCATGGGGGAAATTGCGACTTGCGTAGCGTTCCGCGGAATGCAACCCTTACATAAGTCGGGGAGTTCCTGTACTGCATATGGGTATCAGTTACCTCAAAGTAACGTATCAACTGAGTGATACTGCACTCAGGGTAGTGGAGAATGAAAAAGAACCTGGGGGTAATTGTGTAGTCAGATATGAAGTTTTCTTAACAATGCAGACAGGCTGCAAGAATAGCTCATGGTGTCTTGCCAATGATATACAGGAATTTTGCTAGCAGGGATAAGGGGCAATTGTCCCAGTGTAAAAGGCAATGGTCAGGCATGCCTTGAGTACTGTATACAGTACTCAAGGTCTGGAGGCCCCATTTTAGGAAAGATATAAAACTGTTTGAACAAGTACAGAGAAGGGCAACGAGATTGGTGAGTGGAACAAAGGGTTGGTGTTACCGAGAAAGGCATAAGTTCTGAAAATTGCAGCTGCCGAAGACTAGGCACCTGATTGAGGTGTATAAGGCCTTGAATGGTTTGAGCAAGCTCAATGCTAATGGGATTCTTCCTCTTGCTCAGATTACTCACCTGACAGGACATAAATTCAAACTGAGGAAAGACAATTGTAGAATAGATGTGCGGAAATTTCCTTTAGCCAGCTGGTGGTTCATAGTTGGAACAAACTACCATCTGTTGGAGTGGAGGTCAACAACTTAAATAAATTCAAGGCAGAACTAGACAAACATTTGCAGTGAATGGATAGGTAAAATGGGAGGGTTTTTTTGCTTTCTTTCATCATATGCATCATAAGCTCGCTTTCTTCCATCATATGCCTCTACTAATGCTACACAACTTTGCTTTTGGTGTAAATGCACTGAGGATGATTTCTTTGACTGGCGTTGGCATGTTTACTCTTGTCATTTATTTCTGTAAAATATAACAGAAAAAAATAACAATGTGTTCCAGACTTTTATATCACTGATTATTACAGTAAAAATGGTGGAAAGTAATGATTCACAAAGGAAATTTATGTTATTGAAATGTGTTCTGGATAAAAAAAAAGATTTTTAAGTATTCATTAGTTGACAACAGATTATAATTTATTTTTCATACTTATAGGTACAGTCTGTCCTCGTATAGCACAATAGTTGTGTTCCTAGAAACTCTCATGCAATGCAAAATCGTGCAATATAAACAACAGGCCCTATGGGAAAAGTGGGGTTAGGTGCCGACCACCCAAGATTGAACACACATTTGGAACCAAAACATTACCAAACACAATAAATAATCGGGTAATTTTAATCGTTATAAAATACTTACGTATTTTATAATGATTAAAATACGTAATAAAAAATTATATTTTTTATTATAATATAATAAATAATAAATATTTTTTACGAATAAAATACGTATTTTATTCGTAAAAAAATTATTTAAAATAAAATAGTCATAATAAAATACTTACGTATTTTATTACGAGTATTACGTAATAAAATATTGCTAATGCTTTTGCTTCTATCGTAAGCAAACTTGTTTTTTGTTTGATTTTCTATCCAAACAGATGACAGCCGTTCCATCCCTTCCAATTCTTGTGTCTTAACCTAATGGATTTTAATTACGCTTTGAGTTGTTCCCGCTATGAAAGTTGTTTTTATTTTCTCCGCATTCTTTGTAATTCTCGGCGTTGCCTCATTTAGGTCTGCAGCACGTGCAATATCACACGGTCTTTCATTTCGCTCAAAGCGTTTCACAATTTCATATTTTTTTCTCTATCGACAGAGGCGGACTGGCCATAAGCCTTACCCGGGAAATCCCGATGGGCCGGAGGCCGGTGTGATTTTGGCCATAAACCGTAGTATGAGGCCACTATAAATTTTCCCGGGTAAGAATTTTTGATCCAGTCCGCCTTTGTTTATCGATATTGCTTTTTTTTTTTTCTCTGAATCTGCAGTGTCTTCACCAGGACGCTTCCTTTTCACACCTTTTAAGTATTTTACTAATTTTTAGGGAATAAAGCACAATTACAAAATGAGGAGGCACGCTTGATACACATAAACAAAGCTGCGCGCGGGTAGCAACTGAATAAACAACACCGTAAAGGCCGAGATACACTATTAACACCCCACATTTTACTAAAGCACATTTCTGAGGGTTACTACCATAAAACAATAAAAACAATTTCCAGTTTTGTTTCTGCTAGTGGAATCTGTTATAAACTGGTAGTAAACTCCATCTAATTGCATTTGCGATTATACCGATAGCTGGAATTGTGTTGGTTTTTACGTTATTATGGTGAAATGTGTTTCCCCTTCACTGATATAAAACACATAAATACATTTTCAGAATCTTCTTCATTCCTATCGTGTTGCGTTCTGTTGGGGTGATTCCGCGTTCGACTGTTATTTCTTGTAAACACAAAGGCGAATCGTGCATAAGCGAATTCGGTTCGTGTTATATAAGATGATGTGCCCCTATTTATAAATCGTGTATGATCGAATTCGTGTAATGTAAACACGTGTTATACGAGGACCGACTGTATTACTAAGAACTAATTTTTTCTGTGGGAAATATAATAAAAGTATGCTATCCCCCCTCACTAAAAGTATTGTAAATTTCATTTGGACTGAACACTGCAAACATAAGTTCTAAATAAGTGGCACTTATATTAAATTGTGGCCGACTTGTTTCAGGATCAGATCAAAATAAAATCCTCCCCCAACCCTATTAGCAGTGTGTCCTCAAGCCACTCATAGGATCTGTATACAGGCAGGCCTCGCTTAACGCGAGTTCGATTAACACGGTTTTCAGTTACCGCGATTGGAAAAAATGATACCACTTTTTACTTTACGCGATTCAAATTTCCAGTTAACGCGATCTTTTATTTCTGATAGTTGAAAAAGATTCGAATCGCGCACTAAATGTCTGACTGCCAATAAACAAGCGTTTATCCGCTTCCCGCCTCAGTGTGTTCCATCAACTACGTAGACGTGTTACTTGTTTGTCTCCACCTAATAAAGTCACGTGCAGACGTATTTAAAAATTCTAATTTTCTACCCCTGTTAATTATGGATAAAAGAAAGAGTGAAAAACAACGTGATTGTAATAAAAAAAACGAAAAGTTATTAAAAAACATGAACGTGGTGCAAACCATGCGAAAATCGTAAGAGATCTAGGATACAGTGAGTCTACCGTACGAACTATCTTGAGCCGTAAGAACGAATATAAAAAGAAAGGTAAAGTTTCATCATCTTCTTTTGTCTTACAAAATACCAGAAACAGAACTCTAATAATGATTGAAATGGAAAGTCTTTTATCAATTTGGATAGAAGATTGCAATCAAAAAAGAATTCCATTATCTAAGGACAATATTCAGAGCAAAGCTATTAACCTTTTTACTAAGCTCAAAGAAACAAAATATCAAGGGGAGACTGAAATGTTTGTTGCTAGTTCAGGGTGGTTTGGACGTTTCAAAAATCGAGCACGACTGCATAATGTTAAAGTAACAGGGGAAGCTGCTAGTGCTGATGAAGATGCTGCAGTCAAATTTCCTGCAGAATTGCAAAAAATCATTCAGGATGCTGAATACGACGATCGGCAAATATTTAATGTAGACGAAACGGGCGTATTTTGGAAACGAATCAACTAAAACTTATTTGGCTGCAAATGAAGCATCACAACCTGGGTATAAAGTCTCAAAAGATCGACTAACACTTTTATTAGGAGGTAACGCTGAAGGTGATTTTAAATTGAAACCCATGCTTGTGTACCGTGCACAAAATCCTAGGGCTTTAAAAGGATACAGCCATCGCACTCTTCCAGTCATTTTTCGTTCAAATAAAAAAGCATGGATGACCAAAGCCCTATTTGAAGACTGCTTTACGTCTTATTTCTGTCCAACAGTTGAAGCCTATTGCAAGAAAAATAATCTTACTTTTAAAACTCTGTTGCTTTTAGATAATGCACCTGGACATCCTTCTGCACTTGGTGACTTAAATGAAAATGTGAAAGTTGTTTTTTTTACCGGCGAATACGACTTCGTTATTGCAACCCATGGACCAGGGGACGATTGCAACTTTCAAGGCTTACTATCTCCGCACAACCTTTGCACAGGCACTTGAAGCTATAACAGGAGATAATGCAATTTCTGTACCAGAATTTTGGAAAAAATATAACATACTATTGGCCATTGAAAACATTCATGCAGCATGGGAAGAAGTGACAGCCAGCAATATGAGAGCAGTTTGGAAGCATCTTTTACCCCGCGCAAACGATTTTACTTGCTTCAAAGATGCAGTTCAAAAAGTTATTGAAGACATAACTAATATTGGTAATGAACTTGGTTTCAAAGGCTTGGATGCGGCTAACGTTCGAGAATCACTGAATTCGCATTTAGAACAGCTAAGTGACAATGATCTCCTTCAAATAGAGCAACAGCGTGCGCACGAAGAAGCTGAAGAAAAAGAGTGTGAGCCAGATGAAAATGTTACCTCAAAGGAGATAACGGTAAAAGAACCAGGCGAAATCTTTCGTATCGCAGAGAACCTTAAACAAAAGGTAATGGATGTTGATCCTAACATCGAAAGAAGCATGTTATTTTTTCCAGGGCCTAGAGAAGCTTGTTGTCGTCTATCGGAAATTGTATGATGAAAAAACGAAAGCCAAAACTGTTCAAACGACTGTGTTCAAATATTTCTGTAGCAAATAGTTAGTTTCTCCATTATATATTTTGAACAATAAACATTTAATTCTATAATTTTTATTATCTTTTACATGGCATGCAGTTAAAAAGTTATTTAAAAGGTATTATTTAAAAGTTATTTAAAATTCTTTATAGACATTCCAGAAGGTCAAGTACCAATTATAATTTTTCCTATTGGTTATGATATTCGATTAACGCGTTTCCGTTTTGCGCGATGCGCTCGCGGGACGAATTAATCGCGTTAATCGAGGCCCGCCTGTATTTTGTTTTGATTGGACTCTAAAGAGAAGAGTTCCAGTATAGCCATTGTTTTTTATATGGCAGTTCAAAACAGAAGTGCTCCAGTGAGGATACAACTGAATTGTAACCACTCCAAAAGCACGCCATGTTTAATTTCCAGGTTTTATTGTAAATTCTCCATGTCACAGAGAAGAAGAGAAAAAAAAATAAAATATCCATACCATTGTGACAAGAATGCAATATTACTCTATACTTCTTTAGAAGCATATAACATACAATATGAAAATACAGTGGGCCTCGACTTATGATGACATCGACATCCAATATTCTCAGGAACTGATATAACTTCCATACGATCTTTTATTTTAAGGACCAATGATGTTTGCAGGTACTGATGGCTTTCCGATATAGCTGGAACGATACGTGGGTGAAAATTTTCAGACACGTGCCGCACGGTACATCACTCGTATGATTGTTCTCAACAATTAGTGTCTTTGTTATTGTTTAACGCATGGTATGCAGAACATCACTCGTACAATTGTTCTCAACAATTAGTGTCTTTGTTATTGTTCAATGCATGGCATGCAGAACATCACTTGTATCATTGTTTCAGATCTATGACGATCTGAAATTTAAAGGTCTATCAACCAGTGGCAGTGCTGTGTGCGTTGAAAAGACTTTAAAGCAAGCAGAGGCTGGTTTGAGTGCTTCAAAAAAAGGGCAAATATCAAAAGTGTTGAAAGATATAGGGAGGCATCCAGTGCTGATAAATAAGCAGCTAAGACCTTTAAAATTGAATTCCAACAGTTTGTTGATCAGGAGGGTTATCTTCCCCAGCAGGTTTTTAAAATTGATGAAACCGGCCTCTTGTAGAAGCGAATGCCCAGGAACATGTACATCACTAAAGATGAGGCTAGTTTACCTGGGCATAAGTCTATGAAAGATCGGCTCACTCTCCTGTTGGGTGCCAATGCCTCTTGAGACTTTAAGCTGAAGGCTTTTCTTCTGTATCACTAACACCCCCAGAGTATTTAAACAACAAAAGGTCAACAAAGGAATGCTGGGAGTGTTTTGATGCAGTAACAAAAAGGCCTGGGTTATAGGATATGTCTTCAATGCATGAGAGTTTGATGTTTTCTGTCCTTCAGTGAAGAGTTATCTTGAGAAAAATAAGCTTCTTGTGAAGGCACTGCTCCTTCTGGATAATGCACCAGGCCACGATCCCAACATTGTTCAATCTCTTGAGGCACAATTTGACTTTGTTCAAGTCAAATTTTTGCCACCCAACACCACTCCTCTTCTTCAACCAAACCAGCAAGTGATTGCAAACTTCAAGAAAATCTACACCATGAAAAGGCTCGCAAGTTGCTTTACAGCGATCTCTGGTGAAAAAGATTTTTGGAGGTTGAAGTTCAACATGCAGTTCAGTATGAGGCTGATTATAAGTTCTTGGAAAGATGTTTCCACCATGTGCCAATCAGCCATCTGGCCTTTAATTATCCATAATGTTGAAAGATTTGAAGATTATGGTGCTTTGACTAATGATATTGTCACTCTTGGTAAATCAATGGGTCTGGAGGTTGCGAAGAGGATGTGGAGGACCTTATTGACACTCATGGGCGCGAGCTAACAACAGAGGAGCTACAAGAATAGGAGAAAATTACGGAGAAGAAGAGGTTTGTCATTTCTTGTTGGGAGCATTAAGAGAAGTGGTAAAAAAACATACTGACATTGAAAACACCGAATTCATGATGTGCAAATGGAAGATGAAGTCATTTCTTATTCCAGGAAGCTACAAAAAAGTCGTCAAAAACATTCCACTTTGGACGGTTTCTTTGCAAGTAGCAGCAAAAGACAAAAGACTGACACCTGATGCTTGATATAGTCTCACCACCATTATGCCATTATTGATTTCATCAGCTCTGCACTTCAAGACTTAGATAAATGCTAATTTATTTGTTTGTTTTTATTTTAAGATGTTTTATGACTATTTCTTAAATAATATTTAAAAAACTAATTTTTAATGTAAAAATGAAGTATAACCTATAAGAAATACCTATTTTATGTGTTGTTGGAGAACGAATTACAGGAAATCAATGTATTATTGGTTTCAACTTACAATGGGTTTTGTAGAACAAATTACCATCGGATTTTGGGGCACCACTATATCTGAAATTGCAGAAATATTCTGAAAATTTGGATATTTCTTCGAGAAAATATCAAACTGACCAGATATATGCAGAATTACACATATTATATTGATTGTAAACTGATACTTCATAGCTGATGTAGGATTTTTAGGTGTATCAGCAACTTCAGCCATATTGCACTGTATATAATGTCTGTAAATTGTACTCTCACCTGAAACTGACTACTTGACCAGATTCAAACCCTAGCCTTTTCCATACAGTGTAGAAAGTCAGTGCTCTTAATCTCTGGATAGTAATCTTAATCTTGTGGAACTGTGATTCAGTGTGGTTTCTCAGATGATGGATACTCCTATTTTCCATAATTTGGGTAAATGCTTCAGTGGCCATAAAGGTCACCAAAACACATCCTGCTTTGGTGACCTTTATGACCTTGTGTCGTATTCCTAATAGTAAATATTTTGTGTTCTTGTTTGTTAGAATGATGGAACTGGCTTTACTCAGTCAGGTGGTTAATTTAACATCATTTTGTAATGTCATTTGCTACATTTCCACACTAAATATGGCGACAGGACTGGGAGTAGTAAATGTTTGTGCTGAGTCAAATATTGTGGACCCAAGGAAGAGGACTTTGGAACCAGAATTATATATTGGAGCAACGAGGAGATCTCATTATAGTGGAGGTACTGTTTGAGTTTGGTGACTCTCTGAAATCTCTTTCCGAGAAATATGTTCTTGAATTGGGATGACGTGGGTCTCCATATGACTTATTGCTACCTGTGAGCAAATGTGTGCCTTGTGTGAAGTGTTTGTACCCTCTTATTAAGTATGTGTTGGTATGGAAGTACTGGCTATGGTCCTTATTTTCCTGGCCCCAAATTGGTTGTAACAGAACTTCAGCTGAATACAGTACTTGCAAGTTCTCAATGCCACTTGCTCAGAGATTTATAGTGCACATAAAAAGCTTAAATAATTGATAGTGTGGGTGAATACTGTAATGAAGTTATTTGGATTTCTTCTGGATTCAACCTCTTTTTTTTTTCACCCCCTTGGAAGAACTGACCTGAAGATATACATAATGGATAGATTGGGGGAGGGGGAGCACAGCTCATTTCAATATATGCATCTCTTATAAAGTAAAGTTGATAGGTTTAATATTGATTTTAAATTAATATTGCAGAACTCAAATATTTCTCTTTGTTAATTGAAACTGCTGCACCATGTGCACTTGATAGGGGTATAGGGTCTTTGTCGTATCTACAGACAGCTGACCATGAAAGGCTGTTAAGCATTCACTTGCCCCTAGAAGACTAAAGTAAATAATTTACTTTGATGTTCATATAAATTATATGCACTGCGTTAATTTACATTTAATGATGACCAAGAGAATAGTATATTGTATGCTGCACTCTTGGCTATCATAACAGCAATCTTATTAATGATGCCCGCCAGCTGAATGCAATTCTCTGACATGTCATACAGACTACCATTCCTTAAACTTGTGTATCATATTGCATAATCCATTCTCAATATTTTCTATCAGTAGTATTCATAAATATCAGCCCAGAATATTGATATTGTATTGGTAAAAGTGCTTACTAACAGAAAAAGAGTTTCACTGACAAAGAATAGTCAAAGGACCCCACAAAGACCCATTACCAAACCAAAGTAGAGACCCAACAACAACCTTATTTGGCAAATAACACCAGATTACCTTAACAACAATGAAGTAACACTAAACGCTATCCAACAGCTATTGACTCTGCTGTAGCATTCACCGGAGAGAACAGAAAAGAAACCAGAGACTAAAAGAAGACAAAACGCAAAGAACCATTAGCCGGAGAAAGAAGACTACAGCAGACAATAGGAGAGCTAAGAATGAAGATAAGCCAACTGACCCAGTACCAGCATGCTAACAGAAATAAAATGACCAGAAAAGTGAAGACCATCCTCAAGAAACTATGTCCACAGCAAACAGGAGACTTATAATCAGAGGATCGGAGAATACCTGGACACTCTCCAGCATAATCTCCTTGAACTCAGCAAGAGACTTCACCAATACGAGGAGAATGCCCAGAAGAAAAAGACAACCAGATATCTGATAAAAATTAGAGAGCCTTCTACAGGAACACTGGACAATAGGAGGACAATGGACTCCCCCAATTAGAAGGTACTCAAGGAGTTTTGGAGGAAACTGTTGGAACAGTGAAGTTAGACACAATTACCCCCCCCCCCCCCAGAGAGATGAGAATGGAAGAAAACCAAGCCCATAAAAGGGATGACAAAATGGGAGAATCAAGAGGAAGAAGTCAACAGTTGATCAGGAAGTCACACAAGTGGCAAACTCCAGAAATAGATAACATCCACAACTACTGATACAAGAAGTTCGGCTGCACACAGGCACATAGCAGAGCAGAGCAGTTCACCCAAATGATAAGGCACCCTGATACAATCCCAGACTCAAGAAATCACATATTTGAAGGTCAAGGACAAAGACATCACAAAGCCAGCAAAGTATAGACTGATCACCTGTCTCCCAACAATGTGCAAGACAAACACTTGGAGAGCTAGAACATCGTAGCCAAACAGCAGAAGAGTTGTTAGCAGATGAGAAAAGGGTGCAAGGAGCAACAGACTGGCGATTTGCAAGTTATGGAACAAGCTTGCAATAAGTACCATATGTACCTGGCCTACATCGAGTGACACAAGGACTTTGACTCTGCACCCCATAGCTGGCTGATAGAGACAATGAAGATCTATAAAGTCAACCCAAGATCTACAAAATCAACTGACACACTTCTTACATGTAATCTTGGTGAAGAACCATGATTAAGGCTGAGAACATCACAACCAGATCAATTGCCATCAGAAGAGGAATCTTCCAGGGCGATGCCCTCAGTCCATTATGGTTCTGTCTAGCATTTAACCCACTCTCCACCATGCTCAACAATAGCAAGTATAGATATATCCTTAAAGAAGGTAAAATTTGTGCATGTATATATGCGACAACTGAGAATCAGCTCCAACAGCTACTCTGGATGCAAACTGGCTTGGACAAATGCAAGACCCATAGAATGCATCAAGGGGATCTAGTTAACTGAAAATACCAGCTGAAGATGGGTAAAAAGATTGACACCATGACAGGAGAGAGACCTATAAATATTTGGGAACAATGCAGGCACAATAGTTAGAATACAAGGAAACCCACTTGATTGAGAAATACCTTCAGAGACCGAGGAGCCTAATAAAAACAAAGCTGAATGGTGGGAACATTATCTGAGCCATAAATGTCTATGCGATCCTAGTATTAACATACTCCTTTGACATCACAGATTGGACCAACACCGAGTTGGAGGATCTCCTATAAATTTCATGAAATTTGATAAGCTCTGAAATATCTCATAATCTTGTCCAGAATAACAATGATCAAGAGCTGCCAACACCACCCAAAGTCAGCCATTGAGAAAATGACCAAAGCTCGGAAGGAGGAAGGGAGGAGTCTGACAACAAAAGAAGGCAATTAAGAACCTGAGGGATTACTTCCAGGAAAACACAGTACCAATCTACAAAGCCATAAGGAAGATAGACAAACAGCACACACCACTCAACCTCAACAAGGCGCTTCCATTCACAGACAGAAGAAACAAAGACAGAAAGATGGCAAAAGAAAGCATTCCATGGCAGACACTACAGCGACCTCCATCAAGACTACATAGATAAGATGGCTTCTAAATGGCTTCTGATAAGATGAGTCACAAGCAATAGGCTCTTGCCAGAGACCAAAAGATCTGTTTGCTATCCAAGACTGGGTCATCAACAACAAGGAATAGCAGGAAATACATCACCAAGGACCCTGGAGTGAGAGTTGACACATCAACAATGCCATCTTGCCTCCAAAAACAATCCAGCACATCACAACCGAATGCAGAGTGATCGGCCAGATGGAGTACACTCATTGACACGACCATGTCGTCAGGATAATAACATCAGATGCTAGCACAAAAACACAAGTTGATCAAAGAAAGTGTACTATATTCAAGTACGAACCGCAGGCTGCACTAGAGACTCCTACCCACAAACTATATTGGGAGATCCCCATAACAACAGACAAGACAATCCCACACAACACACACTACACAACTCTCACCACTAAGAATGAAATGATTATCTACCTGATAGATATAGCAGATCCCAACATCTGCAACCTCCAGAAAACCTATGACGAACAGATCAGGAAGTCCAAAGACCTTAGACAGGTGGTCAAAGAAATGTGGCATACAGAACAAGTAATGAACATCCTGATCACTGTGTCAACCACTGGCATGCAGAAGAACCTCCATAAGAATCTGGTAGCAATAGGCCTCCCAGAGAACACTTGCATGGAATTCCAGAAAGCCACAATCATGAACACCTGTGGATAGTTTAAACATACAAACAAATAAAACAGATCATCTCTGTTTCACATCTGTCCAACTGGCCTTTGAATTTCCCCAGGTTGCCAGTCTCAAATATCTATGGTGGTAAGTTTTTTTTTTTTTTTTTTTTTATGAAAACCCCAAACAAGAAAGGTATTAGAACCTATAGTACAATGCTTGGGTTCAAGGTTGAGAAGATGAAAGAAGATATTTGTTGGCATTAGACTTGAACTTCTGTAGACTGTAATTTTCAGGAAATACATGTGAAGGAAGGTTGTTCCAGAAAATGACACTTCAATGAATAAACTAGGAAGATGAAAAGTTGGTTCTGTGAGTTTGAAGTTGGACAGTAAAATGGATGCTGGCTGGTGGCAGCACGTGTTCAGACTGTTTTGAAAGAGAGAGCGGGAATTATAGAAGCCAATTCAGAAGAACAGTGCCCATTGAAGTATCTATAGAAAAGGCATGCAGCAGAAACAGTACGTCTATGAGACAGCGAGTGGAGAGACTCTGTTAGAGAGGAGTCATTAATTAACCTAACTGCCCTCTTCTGAATGGAATCTAGAAGCCTGAGAGAGGTTTTGGGGGCACCGCCCCAGATGTGGGAACAATATTCCAAGGTAGAGTGGATTTGCGATTTGTACAGAGTCGATGTTTGGATGAAAAGTAACGCCAAGAGCAAAAGAGAAAACCAAGTTTAGATGCAGAGGAAGCAATATTTGTAATGTGCTTGTGCAAAGAGAGATTAGAAGTCAGGGTAATCCCCAAGAGAGATATATCATTTTGCCTAGAAATCGGAGTGTCACCAAAGATAAGCATAGGAGCAGAAGAATCCTTTTTGTGAGATATAAGACAAGACTGACTTTTAGAAGGATTGAAATCAACTAAGTTGTCTTTGCCTCACTGGAGAATTACCTGGATATTGGCATTTAAGGAATTGGTAGCAGATATATGAGAAGTTGAAGCTGATTGAGCAGGGCAAGGTTTCTAAAAATGGAAAGTGGAAGGCAATGTGCTATCATCAGCAAAACTATAAATAGGATTTCCAGTCAATGGAAGAAGGTCATTAATATACAAGAGGAAAAGAGTGTGGGAAAGAACTGAACCTTGGGAGACAAAAGCATTAGTGGAGAAGTTAGAAGACAGAGAGCCATCTACCATCAACCTCAGTGAGCAATCAGAGAGAAAACTAGATAACCAATTATAAAAAAAAACAGTTGGCAAACCATAAGATGGAAGCTTGTTTAGAAGACCTTTATGCCAAACACAATCGAAAGGCTTTGAGATGTCAAGAGCAACTGCTTGTGTTTCACCGAACTTTTCCATAGAATTTATCCATAAATGGGTAACATAAGCCAGAATATCACCAGTGTATCGACATTGACGGAATCCATACTGGCAATCGTTGATCAGATGGAAGGGTTCTAGTTAGTTTAAGAGTTGGTGGTTAATTGATTTCTCCTTTACTTTAGAAAGAGTAATAGAGCTTTAGTAAAAGTGCAATGGGACGATAATTGGATGGGAGAGATTTGTCACCCTTTTTAGGAACTGGCTGAATATGAGCAAATTTCCAAGCAAAAGGAAAAACACCTTTGGAATAAGAAAGTGAAAAAAGGCGGCAAAGAACAGGAGTAAGTTCAGGACCACAGGTTTTGAGAACAAGTGGAGAAATACCATCAGGACCTGGAGCTATCTTAGCATCAAGATTAGTCAAAATCCTTCTGACATCCTTTTGACAGAAGACTATAGGAGGAATTGGATGGAGCTTGTTGGGTATGGTGGGAGGTATTTTACCAAGATCTTTAATACACAAGTTGGAAGAAAAATGGGATGCTAGCAGGCCAGCTTTATCCTTGGCTGAAGTGACAACAGAACCATCCGGTTTTGACAGAGGTGGGAGCAGAGATGGGCAAAAGTTGCTGCCAATAGCTTTGGCAAGAGATCAGAATGTTCGGCTACCATTTCGGAAAGAAACAAGTTTTCTACTCTTAGCCTGTTAAAAATCTAGTTTGGACTGATTAATAACTACAATTGTTGTGAGCTTTGGTGTAGGCAGAAAATGAAACTGAATAATTCGAAACAAGCCAATTACGATATCAGCATTAGTAGAGGCACATGATGCAAGAAAGCCAGTTTATGCAGCATCAGGCATTAAAAAAAAAAAAAACTCTCCCATTTCACCCCTCCGTTCATTCCAAATAACTGTCCAGCTCAGCCTTAAATTTATTTAGGTTATCAACTTCCACAACAAAGTATGGAAGTGTGTTCCACACCACCTACCCGCTGGCTAAATGCAAATTTCCGCACATCTATCCACATCTATCTTTCCTCAATTTGAATTTATGCTCTCTCAGGTGATTATTCTGAGCAAGAGGAAGAATCCTATCAGCATTGAGCATGCTCAAACCATTCAAGGTTTTCTACACCTCAATCAGATCACCTCGCAAATGCCTAGTCTCCAGACAAAACTTAAGCTTTTCTTCGAAAGAACAACCCTTTGTTCCATTCACTAATCTTGTTGCCCTTCTCTGTCTGTACTTGTTCCAACAGCTCTACATCTTTCTTAAAATGAGGCTTACAGACCTGTAAACAGTACTCAAGGTGTGGCCTGACCATTGCCTTATACAAGAGATAATCATCTCCTTATACCTGCTAGAAAAATTTCTGTATATCACTGACAAGACATTATGAGCTAATTTTGCAGACCATCTGCACTGCTCAGAAAACTTCATATCTGCCTACACAATTATCCTCAGTTCCTTTTCGTTCTCTACCACGGTCAGTGTAGACTACAGAGTTGATACGTCCCTCTGGGGTTACAGATTCCAATATATAGTACTTTACAGTTATCAATTTTAAACTTCATTTGCCACCTGTCAGCCAATCTGCTCAACTTTACTAGATCTTGTTTCAGCAGCATACTGTCATTAGTGTCCTTAACAACCCTGCCAACCTTCATATCGTCAATATTATTTATAAATACAGAAAACAAAAATGGACCCAACACTGAACCCTGAGGGACTGCACTAATAAGATTAGTGAACGAAGAACAGTGTCCTTTGATTACCACTCTGTCTTCTCCCACTCAATCAGCCCTTTATCCATAGCAGCAATTTGCCTCCAATGCCACACTGCTCCAATTTGTTCAGCAGTCTTCCATTGTTGTTATTGTTGTTGTTATTTGGTTTTTAGGAGCATTAGCAACTAAGGCCATATTGCTCCGGGAATATGCGGTGGTCATTCCCTGACCTTTCCGCATCCTCCGTATTTGGTGGTGACCGGCTTGAACCCTGGTCTAATCAAGAAGCGTGTGCTACGCACTGCTGCTCCTTCCCACCTGGCTACGGAGGTGCCCAGCAGTCTTCCATGTGCAACAGAATAAAAAGCCTTTATAAGGTCCAAATATATGATATCAAAGTTATTCCCTGCATCCAGTTCTTTTGTGACTGCATCATAGTATCCAATCAAATTGGTCAGGCAAGACTTTCCCTTAACAAATCCATGCTGTATCCTAGCTATAACTGTAGTGTTGTCTAGATGATCGTGCAGTGCTTCTTTATCCAGTGCCTCCATTAATTTTCCTGGAACAGAAGTTAAACTAACAGGTCTATAATTACTTGTGTCGCCCTTTGATCCTCCTTTGTGAATTAGGGTCACATTTGCACATCTCCAGTACATGGGTACCTCCCCTGACTCCAAAGAAGCTCTCATAATTATTGCTAAGGGTTTGCTTACTTCCTTTGCTGCCTCCTTTAATATAACTGGATAGATCCCATCCACCTCGGGTGCCTTTTTTATGTTTATCTTCAACAATTTCTCCTCCACATTCCACTCAGTTATTACAAAATCATCTAGCACACTGCCACAGTTTAACTCACCTCTGGTATTCCACTCCCTGAATAATTCCTCATGGGTAAATGTAGATGCAGAATACTCATTTAGTTTGTTAGCCACCTTAGCAGGATCATCAACAGTTGCACCATCAATATCCAGTGGACCAAGCTGATTCATCCCTTTCCTTCTAGAGTTTACATAGGTAAAGAACTCGTTGTTGTTTTTCTTTGCATCCTTTTATCAAAGATTTCTCGTAATCTGCCTTCACCTGCCTAACCTCCTTTGTAACTTGGTTACAGACCAGCTTATATCTATCATAGGCTTCTATGTCACTTGTTAATTTATATGTATCCCATGCATTTTTCTTCTCTGTCACGTGTCTAATTAGTTCATCTGACATCCATTTAGGCCTAAATCTTGAACAATATTTCTTAGTTGGTATGTAAAGCCTAGTAGCTTCCAAAATAAATCCTTTGAATGCTTCCCATTTTGAATTTGCTGTTGGTAACATAATCAGTTGGTCCCACCATATAGAATTTAAATACTGTCTCAGAGCACCGTAGTTGTCTTTACAAAAGCAAAAACCCTATCCTTTACCCTTGATGGTAGTTACCTCTTTGAGTAAATCCTACTTCAGCACACTGTGATCACTGCTACCTATTGGTTCCTTTATCTGCAGATTCTTAATGCATGAAGAATCACTACTGATAATCAGATCAAGAGTATTACAACCTCTAGTTGCCACCCGAACATGCTGATTTAGAAAACAATCATCCAATAAATCCACAAAAGTCTTGCTAGTGTGTGTGTGTGAGTGACCAACCCACAAATTCCAGTCAATATCTGGGAAATTAAAATCCCCCATTATAAGACTCTCTGATTTACTGGCCCACTCTGTTTCCCTGTACAGTTTCTTATTATACTCATCGGTGTCATTAGGCCTATAGCACACTCCTACTATCAATTTTGATCTCCAAATGCTTATGTCACACCAAACTGACTCGACACTGCACTGTCCAGCGATGTCGACTGGCATCACTTCTTTGGATTTGTGTTTCTTTCACTAATAGCATAACCCCTCCTTCCTTCCTTCCTATCCTGTCTATCCTTTCTGTACAAATTGTACTCCCCAAATTCCAGTTCTGCATTCCTTATATCTGTGTGACACCACGTCTCTGATATCCCAACAATATCTGCCTTTGATGTTTTGAGCAATACCTCAAATTCATCAAATTTATTTCCCAAACTCCTAGCATTGGTGTACAATGCATGTATACTTGCATTGTACCTGTTCCTATTCTTAGCTACCCTAACACAACCCATGTGTTTACTTGTCCCGCAATGACTTCCAGCATTCTCTGAAATACCCTGCATCTTGTTTTCCAGGCTGCTGCGCATTCCAATAGAAGCAGTGCAAGAATCACTTTCACCTCTGCCAGTGGCTACTGTTAATCTATTAGTCCTTGTATCCCCTCAAGCTATCAGTTTTCCGACCCACCTAACACTGCCTCGATACCATCAGCAAATATTTCTGGAACCTTTCTATTTAAGTGTATTCCATCCCCGTAGAAGCAGTCTCTCCTGTTAACAAGTACAGACGAGGCTGAAAAAAATTCTACCCCTTGAGCTTTGCACAGTCTTTCCAGGGCCGAATTGATTGACAAGGCTCTCATCATATACTCCCTCCTATCGTGTCTGGGCAGAATTGCAGACACTTTCAAATTCATCCCTAATTCACGGCTTTTTTTCAACAGTGATCTGTACTTGTTAAGTAATTCCGCCGGTCACCTACTCATAATATCATTTGTGCTAACGGGTACAACTATATCACCTTTTGTGCCTTTAAAAGATATCCGCTCTACAACGTCATAAACTTTTGCCCCTGGCAGACATACCCTGGTCCTGTTCCACCTATCCTTTTTACAAAGCATATTCCCCGTTTCCGTGACAATAGTCACCAACAACTACTAGTTCCTGTGGGACCAACGCATTCTGCCTTGGGGGTTGCCGCTGTGTTGCGTGATGACCAAGTGCAAGCTCTGACATTGATGTGGGCAGCTCAGAGCTTGATGGGCCCCTCAATTTAGATCCTTTGAGGGCATCCACCCTGTTCTTCAAGCTCTGATATAGGCCCATAACAATGCTGAGTTGTCGCCTGATTTCCTTACATTCCTTACATTGCGCGCACACACACAAAGACATCCCCCATACCAATATCATGTCCCGTACCCGATTGCTCCACAACAAGCAAGCAAGCAGTGCAATTTAAAAGGCTGTAATTCAGAGGGCAACTCCCCCCCCCCCCCAGTTCTCTCCTGAGCCAAAGCACACCCATTAGCTTGAGCCTTTTGCTTTGCTGCTCTGGTCTGAGTCGTGATTTCGATTTAATTTCAATTTCAGTACAAAATTATAACCCTAAACTTGTATCCTGACACAGTTATAATGCTATATATATTTTTCAGTATCAAGTATTATCTATGATTTCCATTTATATAACTTCTATATCAGGTTATGTATTAATTAATTATGTAACGCTTGTAATCTAAGTCGTTATATGTATTTAGTTAAAAAATACAATTTAATTGACAATGAAGTTTAACAAGATTAATAGACAATATTATATTATATTATATAATATACTATACTAAGCGAACGCTATCTAGTTCGGGATATAATGTATCATATAACAATGGCGCAAGTTACGAACGGTAAATCTACGGACACTAAAGTATTAATTAACTTCCAAATCTCGCTGTCTCAATTCAGAATAAACTAAGGATCCTGACTAGGTCTATAAGGTACTTATAGAAAATAATTTAATATAACAATTGGTCAATAAAGTGGCTAAATATGGCTAAAAAACTTCTCTTTCAGCACAGCTGAAACTTGTAACACTTGGATTTGATACTAATAAAAGAGAAAATACTTCTCTATTCCTGGAGCAGTAAAAACTTTGCCTGCAGAAGGCTTGACAGGCCCATTATGGTGAAATGTGTTTCCCTTTCCATGAAATCTCCAATCATATAAAAAACATAAATTTTTAGAATCTTCTTTTCATTCCTATTTTTAAAGCTTCGTAAACTTGTCAATCCATATCTCACTTGTGCAATTTGTGCATGCTGCCTTGTTCATTGTTATTGATTGTTTATCTTTATTACTGTTTTAAATTTGCAGTCCAAAAAATTCAGTGAACAGAAATATCAATTAGTATGCATATATTAAAGTATTAGCATTAGTATTAGTAGAGGCATTTGATGCAAGAAAGCAAGCTTATGCAGCATCAGCCAAAAAAAAAAAAAACCCACTTCCACTTCACCCCTCTGTTCGTTCAAAATACCTGTCCAGCTGAGCCTTAAACTTATTTAGGCTATCAACCTCCACCACAAGGGATGGCAGTCTGTTCCACCAACCAACCACCCGCTGGCTAAAGGCAAATTTCCGCACGTCTATCCTACATCTGTCTTTCCTCAATTTGAATTTATGCCCTCTCAGGTGATTTTTCTGAGCTAGAGGAAGAATCCCATCAGCATTGAGCATGCTTAAACCATTCAAGGCTTTATACACCTCTATCAGATCACCTCGCTGGTGCCTAGTCTCCAGACACTGTAATTTGCAAAACTTAAGCCTTTCTTCGTAAGAGCACCCCTTTGTTCCATTCACTAATCTTGTTGCCCTTCTCTGTACTCGTTCCAGCAGCTCTACATCCTTCTTGAAATGAGGCCTCCAGACCTGTATACAGTACTCTAGGTGTGGCCTGACCATTGCCTTATACAATGGAATAATCACCTCCTTATCCCTGCTGGAAAAATTCCTGTATATCATTGACAATACTCCATGAGCTACTCTTGCAGCCCGTCTGCACTGCTCAGAGAACTTCATATCTGCCTGCACAATCACCCCCAAGTCCCTTTCATTCTCTACCACTGTCAGTGTAGTACCACAGAGTTGATACGTTGCTCTGGGGTTGCTTTTTCCCATGTGTAGTACTTTACATTTGTCAATGTTAAACTTCATTTGCCACCTCTCAGCCCATCTGCTCAACCTTTCCAGATCCTGTTGCAGCAGAATAGTGTCAGTAGTGTCCTTGACAACCCTGCCAACCTTTGTATCATCTGCAAACTTGGACATTAAGCTTGATATACCATCATCAATATCATTTATAAATACAGAAAACAATAATGGACCCAACACTGAGCCCTGAGGGACTCCACTAATAACATTAGTCCACGATGAGCAGTGTCCATTGATTACCACTCTCTGTCTTCTCCCCCTCAACCACCCCTTTATCCATAGCAGCAATTTGCCTCCAATGTCACACTGCTCCAATTTGTGTAGCAGTCTTCCATGTGCAACAGTATCAAAAGCCTTTCTAAGATCCAAGTATATAATATCAAAGTTATTCCCTGCATCCAGTTCTTTTGTGACTGCATCATAGTATCCAATCAAGTTGGTCAGGCAAGACTTCCCCTTAACAAAACCATGCTGTGTCTGAGCTATAACTGAAGTCTTGTCTAAATGATCCTGCAGTGCTTCTTTAACCAGTGCCTCCATTAATTTTCCTGGAACAGAAGTTAAGCTCACAGGTCTATAATTACTTGTGTCAGCCTTTGATCCTCCTTTGTGAATTGGGGTCACATTTGCACATTTCCAGTCTATGGGTACCTCCCCTGAGTCCAAGGAAGCTCTCATAATTATGGCTAAGGGTTTGCTTACTTCCTTTGCTGCCTCCTTTAATATAACTGGATAGATCCCATCCACCCCGGGTGCCTTTCTTGTGTTTATCTTCAACAGTTTCTCCTCCACTTTACTCCCAGTTATTTCAAGATTCTGTAGCTTACTGCTAGAGTTGAATACACCTCTGGCATTCCCCTTGCTGAATAACTCCTCATATGTGAATGTTGATGCAAAATATTCATTTAGTTTGTTAGCTACCTGAGCAGGATCATCAACAGTTGACCCATCAATATCAAGTGGACCAATCTGATTCATCCCCTTCCTTCTAGAGTTTACATAAGTAAAGAACTCTTTGCTGTTTTTCTTTGCATCCCTTGCCAAGGATTTCTCGTAATCTGCCTTCGCCTGCCTAACCTCCTTTGTAACTTGGTTGCATATCAACTTGTATCTATCATAGGCTTCTGTGTCATGTGTTAATTTGTAAGTATCCCATGCATTTTTCTTCTCTGCCATATGCCTCATTAGTTCATCTGACATCCATTTTGGCCTAAACCTTGAACAATATTTCTTAGTTGGTATGTAAAGCCTAGTAGCTTCCAAGATAAGTTCTTTGAATGCTTCCCATTTTGAATTTGCTGTTGGTAACATCATCAGTTGGTCCCACTGTATAGAATTTAAATACTGTCTCAGTCCATCGTAGTCGCCTTTACGGAAGCAATAACCCTTCCCTTTACCCCTAATGGTAGTTACCTCTTTGAGTAAATCCCACTTCAGCACACTGTGATCACTGCCACCTAGTGTTTCATTTATCTGCAGATTCTTAATGCATGAAGAATCACTGCTGATAATCAAATCAAGAGTATTACTCCCTCTAGTTGCCTCCCGAACATGCTGATGTAGAAAACAATCATCCAATAAATCCACAAAAGCCCTGCTAGTGTGTGAGTAACCAGCCCCCAAATTCCAGTCAATATCTGGGAAATTAAAATCTCCCATTATAAGACTCTCTGATTTACTGGCCCACTCTATTTCCCTGTACAGTTCCTTATTATACTCATCAGAGTCATTAGGCCTATAGCACACTCCTACTCTCAATTTTGATCTCCCAATGCTTATGTCACACCAAACTGACTCAACACTGCACTGTCCAGCGATGTCGACTGGCTTCACTTCCTTGGTTTTTATGTGTTTCTTAACTAATAGCATAACCCCTCCCCCTTCCTATCCTGTCTATCCTTTCTGTAGACGTTGTACTCCCCAAATTGCATTTCTGCATCCCTTATATCTGTGTGACACCACGTCTCTGATATCCCAACAATATCTGCCTTTGATGTTTTGAGCAATACCTCAAATTCATCAAATTTATTTACTAAACTCCTAGCATTGGTGTACACGCAAGTATACCTGCACCTGTTTCTATTCTTAGCTACCCTAACACAACCCATGTGTTTACTTGTGCCGCAATGGCTCCCAGCAGTCTCTGAAATACCATGCATCTTGTTTTTCAAGCTTCTGCTCATTCTAATAGAAGCAGTGCAAGAATCTCTTTCACCTCTGCCAGTGGCTACTGTCAATCTATTGGTCTTTGTCTCCCCCCAAGCTAGCAGTTTTCCGACCCACCTAACACTGCCTCGATAGCATCAGCAAATATTCTTGCACCCTTTCTATTTAAGTGTATCCCATCCCTGTAGAACCAATCTCTCCTGTTAACAAGTACAGTCCAGGCTGAAAAAAAATCTACCCCTTGAGCCTTGCACAATCTTTCCAGGGCCGAATTGATCGACAAGGCTCTCATCATATACTCCCTCCTATCGTGTCTGGGCAGAATTGCAGACACTTTCAAATTCAACCCTAATTCTCGGCTTTTGTTCAACAGTGACCTGTACTTGTTAAGTAATTCTGCCGGTATTAATTAAGCTATGTGCATAAGCATACACAGTCTCCACTGTTTTACTTACCAAATCAAACATTTTTTGAGTGTTCTGCCCCTATCCCTATTTTTCCAATAAGCTCTGTTGTTTTTAAAGCACGAAATACCATAATACAGAGGTTTTTGGGAACACATACCGCGTTAAAGGAGAACTGACTGTACTAAGAATCTGTTAGTTTAGCAGAGTATTATAAATTAATCATTTAAATTTATAAAGCTTATTAATTTTTATTTTTAATTAAATTCAGTACATTTAAACAGAAATTGTGCCCCAGACAAAGCAACATGCACAAAGTAGCGGGAGTGCTGTGGCTTGGAAGAGAACTGAAGGGGGTAGATTTTCCAACACATCACAGTCTAAAAAAAAAAAAAAAGTGTGCAAAATGTTTTCAGACTTTTCTGGAACAGAACATGTATAGCCAGGGAGGATGTCTTTGCGTGTGCAGAGAGTGTCAAGGAATTAGGCACCAACTCAGTGTTGTTATGGGCCTTTATGAGCGGTTGAAGAATTGGGTAGATGCCCTTGAAGGAATTAAAAAGGGGGGCCCATCAAGCTCTCCACTACCCAACTCAATGCCAGAGTTTACTCTTGTGCACCAGGCAACACAGTGGCAACATTCAGGGCAGAATGCACTGGACCAACAGGAGCTAGTCATTGTTGGTGACTCAACTGTCAGGGAAACGGGAAATATATTGTTCAAAAAGGATAGGTGAGAAAGGACCAGGTTATGACTGCCAGGGGCAAAAGCAGATGACAATGTGGAGCAGATATCATCTTTTAAGAGCACAAAATGTGATATTTTTGTACACATTGGCACCAATGACATTAAGAGTAGGAAATCTGTGGATTTACTTAGTAAGTACAGGTCAATGTTGAAAAAAAAATTGTGAGTTTGGGTTACATTTGAAAGTGTCTGCAATCCTGCCCAGACATGATAGCAGGGAGTATATGATGAGAGTCTTGTCAATCAATTCGGCCCTGGAGTGACTATGCAAGGCTCATGGGGTAGAATTTTTCTCAGCTTGGTCTGTGCTTATTAACAGGAGAGATTACTTCTACAGGGATGGGATACACTTAAATAGAAAGGGTGCAAGAATATTTGCTGATGTTATCGAGGCAATGATAGGTGGGTAATGCTGTTAGTTAAGCTTGTGGAGATTCACAGATTAACAGTGACCGCAGGTAGATGTGGAAGCGATTCTTGCACTGTTTCTACTGTAATGAGCAGCAGCCCAGAAAGCAAGTTGCTGGGGATTACAGTAACTGCTAGGAGTCATCATGAAACAAGTAATTACATGGGCTGTGTTAGGGTAACTAAGAGTAAGAACAGGTGCATGTATACTTGCATGTACACCAATGCTAGGAGTAGAGTAAATAAATTTGATCAATTTGAAGTGTTGATCAAGACATCAAAAGCAGATATTATTGGGATATCAGAGAAGTGGTGTCACTCAAATATAAGGAATGCAGAACTGGAATTTGAGGAATACATTGCGTACAGGAAGGGTAATGCTGTTAGTTAAGAAACAGAGAATCTAAGGCCGTGCATCCAGTTGATATAGGTGGACAGTGCAACGTTGGATCAGTTTGGAGTGATATAAGCACTGGGAAATCAAAAATCAAGGCAAGAGTTTGTTATATTCCTAATGACTCTGATGAGTACAATGAACAACTGTATGGAGAAATAGCGTGGGCCAGTAAATCAGAATGTCTTGTAATGGGGGATTTTAACTTGCCAGATATTGATTGGAACTTGTGGGTTGGTCTCTCACACACTACCAAGACTTTTGTGGATTTATTGGATGATTCTTTTCTACAGCAGCATGTTAGAGTGGCAACAAGAGGAAGTTATACTCTCGAGCAGTGATTATTCATGCATTAAGAATTTACAGATAAAGGAACCACTAGATGGCAGTGATCACAGGGTACTAATGTGGGATTTACTTAAAGATTTAACTACCATCAGGCTACAGGGAAGGGTTTTTGCTTTCGTAAAGGTGACTACAGTGGACTCAGAGATTTTTTAAATTCTATACAGTGGAACCAACTGAGATGTTACCAACAGCAAATTCTAAATGGGAAGCATTTAAAGAATTAATCTTGGAAGCTACTACGCTTTTCATACCAACTAAAAAATACTCTTTAAGGTTTAGGCCTAAACGGAAGTCAGACGAACTAATGAGACTCATGGCAGAGAAGAAAAATACATGGGATGCATATAAAATTATCGAGCGACAAAGAAGCCCATGATAGATATAAGAATGGGATGAATCAGATTGGTCCACTTGATATTGATGGTTTGACTATAGATGATCCTGCTCAGATAGCTGCCAAACTGAATGAATTTTTTGCATCTACATTCACAAGTAAGGAATTCTATAGTGAAGTGGAAAACAGAAGTTTATTAAGCTCTAACAGAGAGCTTAAATGATTTTGTAATAATTGAGAACTAGGAGGAGGAGAAATTGTTGAAATTGAATATAAGAAAGCACCTGGGGGGGGGGGATCTATCCAGTTATATTAAACAAGGCAGCAAAGGAAGTAAGCAAACCCTTAGCCATAATTATGAGAGCATCCTTGGACTCAGGGGAAGTCCCCACAGACTGAGCAAATGTATCTCCAATTCACAAAGGGGGATAAAAGGGTGGCACAAGTAATTACAGACCTGTTAGTTTAACTTCAGTTCCAGGGAAAATAATGGAATCTCTGGTTAAAGAAGCACTGCAGGATGATCTAGACAAGACTAAGTAATAATTCAGAAACAGCATGGGTTTGTTAAGGGGAAGTCTTGTCTGGATACTATGATGTGGTCACAAAGGAACTGGAGGCAAATAATAATTTTGATATCATATGCCTGAATTCAGGGAAGCTTTTGATACTGTTGCCCATGGAAGGCTACTGTACAAATTGGAGCAGTATGGCATTAAGGGCAAGCTGCTAAAATGGATAAAAGGATGGTTGAGTGGAAGAAGACAGAGTGGTAATCAGTTTGTGGAGTAATGTTCTTAGTGGAGTCCCCCAGAGTTCGGTGTTGGAACCATTGTTGTTTTGTAAATTTATCAACGATATTGATGATGGCTTAATGTCAAAGTTTGCAGACACAAATAAAGGTTGGCAAGATTGTTAATGACAGTATGCTACTGCAACAGGATCTGGAAAAGTTGGGCAGATGGGCTGAGAAGTGGCAACTGAAGTTAAACATTGACAATTGCAAATTACTGCATATGGGTAGCAGTAACTCCAGAAAAATGTACCAACTGTGTGATGTTACATTCTGGGTAGTGGAGTCTGCAAAACAACTGCAAGAGTAGGGGTCTTGTCAATGATATACAAGAATTTTGCTAGTAGGGAAAAGGAAGTGATTATCCCTTTGTATAAGGCAATGGTCAGGCCACACCTTGAGTACTGAATACTAGAGGCCTCATTTTAGGAAGGATGTAGCGTTGCTAGAACAAGTACAGAGAAGAGTGACAAGATTGGTGAGGGGAACAAAGGAGTGTTCTTATGAAGAAAGGCTTAAGTTCTGCAAATTGTAGAATCTGGAGACTGGGCACCTGTGAGATGATCTGAATGAGGTGTATAGAGCCTTGAATGGATTGAGCAGGCTCAATGCTGATGGGATTCTTCCTCTTTCTCAGATTTCAAATCTGAGGAGGCATAAAGCTAAAATTGAGGAAAGACAGTTGCAAAATAGATGTACAGAAATTTGCCAGTGGGTTGTTCATTGCTGGAACAAACTTCCATCTGTCGTTGTGGAAGTTGACAGCTTAAATAAATTCAAGGAGGAAGTGGACAAACATTTGCAGCTATTCCTGCTGACGAGGCTAGTGGGAGCCAGACATGTTCAAAGCTGCTAAGTAGATTTTCTTATTTATTGATTTGAAATTGTTTTTCTAAAATTTTTGATTTAAATTTAGTAGTATAGCATTATTTTGTGATTTTCTGATTAATCTGGTGTATTTATTCTTTACTCAGCCTTGTAATTGCATAAAAGTATCAGTAAGGGTATCATATCCACATGTTACAAGTTGCAGCTCCGTTGAACGAGAAGTTTTTTAGCCATATTTTGCAGTTTTATTGACCAATTGATACATCAAATTATTTTCTATAAGTAGCTTATAGACCTAGTCAGGATCGTTAGTTTATTCTGAATTGAGAGAGCGAGATTTGGAAGTTAATTAATATTTAAGTGTTTGTAGATTTAATGTTCGTAACTTGCGGCATTGTTATACAATACGTTATATCCCGAACTAGACAGCGTTAGTATAGTATAGTATAGTATAGTATAATATAGTATAGTATATAATATTGTCAATTAATCAGCAAAATCTATTAATTTTGTTAAACTTCGTTGTCAATAAAATTCTACTTTTAAATAAAAACATAACGACTTAGATTACAAATGTAACATAATTAATTAATACATAACTTGATACTGAAGTTATATAAACAGAACTCGTAGATAATACTCAATACTGACAAATATATATATATATATAGCGTTATAACTGTGTTGGGATACAAATTTAGGGTTATAATTTTGTACTGAAATTGAAATTTTATTGAAATTAAATCGAAATCATGACTCAGACCAGAGCAGCAAAGCAAAAGGCTCAAGCTAATGGGAGTGCTGTGGCTCAGAGGAGAACAGGGGGGGGGAGTTGCCCTCTGAATCACAGCCTTTTAAAATGCGCTGGTTGCATGATGTTTGTGGAGCAATCGGGTACGGGACAGGATATTGCCATAGGGGATGTCTTTGTGTGTGCGCGATGCAAGGAGTGTAACGAAATCAGGCGACAACTCAGTGTTGTTATGGGCCTATATGAGCGTTTGAAGGACAGGGTGGATGCCCTCGAAGGATCTAAAGTGAGAGGCCCATCAAGCTCTCAGCTGCACACATCAACGCCAGAGTTTGCATCACGCAACACAGCAGCAACCCCCAAGGTACAATGCGCTGGTTCCACAGGAACTAGTAGTTGTTGGTGACTATTGTCAAGGAAACGGGGAACATGCTTTGTAAAAAGGATAGGTGGAACAGGACCAGGGTATGTCTGCCAGGGGCAAAGGTTGATGACGTTGTAGAGCGGATTTCATCTTTTAAGGGCACAAAAGGTGATATAGCTGTACACGTTGGCACTAATGATATTAAGAGTAGGAGACCAGAAGAATTACTTAACAAGTACAGGTCACTGTTGAAAAAAACCCGTGAATTAGGGTTGAATTTGATAGTGTCTGCAATTCTGCCCAGACACGATAGGAGGGAGTATATGATGAGAGCCTTGTCAATCAATTCGGCCCTGGAAAGATTGTGCAAGGCTCAAGGGGTAGAATTTTTTTTCAGCATGGTCTGTACTTGTTAACAGGAGAGACTGCTTCTACAGGGATGGGATACACTTAAATAGAAAGGGTGCAAGAATATTTGCTGATGCTATCGAGGCAGTGTTAGGTGGGTCAGAAAACTGCTAGCTTGGGGGGGTGGATACAAGGACTAATAGATTAACAGTAGCCACTGGCAGAGGTGAAAGTGATTCTTGCACTGCTTCTATTGGAATGAGCAGCAGCCTGGAAAACAAGATGCAGGGTATTTCAGAGACTGCTGGGAGTCATTGCAGTAAACACATGGGTTGTGTTAGGGTAGCTAAGAAAAAGAACAGGTGCACGTATACTTGCGTGTACACCAATGCTAGGAGTTTGGTAAATAAATTTGATGAATTTGAGGTATTTCTCAAAGCAACAATGGCGGATATTGATGGGATATTCGAGACGTGGTGTCACACGGATATATAAGGAATGCAGAACTGGAATTTGGGGAGTACAATTTGTACAGAAAGGATAGACAGGATAGGAAGGGAGGAGCTGTTATGCTATTAGTTAAGAAACACATAACATCCAAGAAAGTGAAGCCAGTCGACATCGCTGGACAGTGCAATGTCGAGTCAGTTTTGTGTGATATAAGCATTGGGAGATCAGAATTGAGAGAAGGAGTGTGCTATAGGCCTATTGGCTCTGATGAGTATAATAAGAAACTGTACAGGGAAATAGAGTGGGTCCGTAAATCAGAGAGTCTTATAATGGGAGATTTTAATATCCCAGATATTGACTGGAATTTGTGGGTTGGTCACTCACACACTAGCAAGGCTTTTGTGGATTTATTGGATGATTGTTTTCTACATCAGCATGTTCGGGAGGCAATTAGAGAGATTAATACTCTTGATTTGATTATCAGTAGTGATTCTTCATGCATTAAGAATCTGCAGATAGAGGAACCACTAGGTGGCAGTGATCACAGTGTGCTGAAGTGGGATTTACTCAAAGAGGTAACTACCATCAGGGGTAAAGGGAAGGGTTATTACTTTCGTAAAGGCGACTACGATGGTCTGAGACAGTATTTAAATTCTTTACAGTGGGACCAACTGATGATGTTACCAACAGCAAATTCAAAATCGGACGCATTCAAAGAACTTATCTTGGAAACTACTAGGCTTTACATACCAACTAAGAAATATTGTTCAAGGTTTAGGCCTAAATGGATGTCAGATGAACTAATGAGACATATGGCAGAGAAGAAAAATGCATGGGATACATAGAAATTAACAGTTGACACAGAAGCCTATGATAGATACAAGTTGATCTGTAAACAAGTTACAAAGGAGGTTAGGCAGGCGAAGGCAGATTACGAGAAATCTTTGGCAAGGGATGCAAAGAAAAACAGCAAAGAGTTCTTTACTTATGTAAACTCTAGAAGGAAGGGGATGAATCAGATTGGTCCACTTGATATTGATGGTTCAACTGTTGATGATCCTGCTCAGGTAGCTAACAAACTAAATGAATATTTTGCATCGACATTCACACATGAGGAGTTATTCAGCGAGGGGAATGTCAGAGATGTATTCAACTCTGGCAGTAAGCTATATAATCTTGTAATAACTGAGAGTAAAGTGGAGGAGAAATTGTTGAAGATAAACACAAGAAAGACACCTGGGGTGGATGGGATCTATCCAGTTATATTAAAGGAGGCAGCAAAGGAAGTAAGCAAACGCTTAGCCATAAGGCTTATCCCATACTGGAGGTGTGCAAATGTGACCCCAATTCACAAAGGAGGATCAAAGGCTGACACAAGTAATTATAGACCTGTGAGTTTAACTTTTGTTCCAGGAAAATTAATGGAGGCACTGGTTAAAGAAGCACTGCAGGATCATCTAGACAAGACTTCAGTTATAGCTCGGACACAGCATGATTTTGTTAAGGAAAGTCTTCCCTGACCAATTTGATTGGATACTATGATGCAGTCACAAAAGAACTGGATACAGGGAATAACTTTGATATTACTGAGAGTATATTTGATATTATTGAGAGTACAGTAAACCCCCGCTATTTGCGGGGGTTACGTTCTTGAGAAATGTGGCGAATACCGAAAACGCGAATACTGAGTTATGACTCCCATAGTAATAAAGGGGTTCCGTTATAAAGTATGTAATATATAAGAAAAACTAGTCTAAAATTTTGTTTATGTATGTATTATGTGTACCTTCATAATATGACTATGTACATAGACAGTACATAGTGAAATGCAAGCATATGGAATCGAAATGAAAATAAGAAACAATTTAATATTAAATGTAATATTTATTAGAAATTTCAAACAAATCTTTCAAACCAGCGCCTTTGCTAGCTAAAAAACTTATCCCGCCAATGCTATCACCAATTTCTAATTTAACATCATGAGTTAGAGCAAAGTTTTAAAGCAATTAGTGCGTTTTCACGGACACTACGGCGGATTTTTTTTTCCAATTTTTTGATTGATCATACTGTTATCTCATTGATTTTATAATGTTTTGCCACTGAGGAGACACTTTCACCATTAGAAAATTTGTCTAATAACTCAATTTTATTCGCTAATGTCATCACCTTTGATCTTTTCACATTTCCCTTGTTATTCGTAGCCATATTTTTGTATGGGTTAGAAAGAACTTGTCCACAATAAAGTCACTTTCTTCCGTTAACACACTCGGAAAAAGTCTGTTTTACACTGCAAAATGGTAGATTTATCACTTTTGTAAGCATATCAATTTATAAATTGATATGCTTACAAACAACATTTTATAATTGACAACTGCAATTTTAAATTGATAAATTTATTCAATTTATAAGCTTATAAATTAAAAGCAAACGACGAAACCTTCCATGACAAGCGCATAACACATACTGAACAAGGATTAGCAAGAAACATCCACGCTCGCGATTTTGTCACCCCTCTCCCCCACCCACTGAGCGCTGTTTTGACCGGGAAAGATAATTTTAGCCACGTCGATGTTTTTTTATGGCGGAAAATATTCATGGCGCTTTAAAATTCACAATTTTTTAGGTTTCATTTTATATTAAATCAGCGATCGCGAGTACGCGAAACCGCGAATACAGATACCGTGAATAGCGGGGGTTTACTGTATATCCACGTATATATATACTTGGATCTTAGAAAGGCTTTTGATACTATTGCACATGGAAGACTGCTCCACAAATTGGAGCAGTGTGGCATTGGAGACAAATTGCTGCTATGGATAAAGGGGTGGTTGAGGGGGAAAAGACAGAGAGTGGTAATCAATGGACACTGCTCATCGTGGACTAATGTTATTAGTGGAGTCCCTCAGGGTTCAGTGTTGGGTCCATTATTGTTTTATGTATTTATAAATAATATTGATGATGGTATATCAAGCTTAATATCCAAGTTTGCAGACGATACAAAGGTTGGCAAGGTTGTTAAGGACACTACTGATGCTATTCTGCTGCAACAGGATCTGGAAAGGTTGAGCAGATGAAGTTTAATATTGACAAATGTAAAGTACTACATATGGGAAACAGCAACCCCAGAACAATGTATCAACTCTGTGGTACTACACTGATAGTGGTAGAAAATGAAAAGGACCTAGGGGTAATTGTGCAGGCAGATATGAAGTTCTCTGAGCAGTGCAGATGGGCTGCAAGAGTAGCTCATGATGTCTTATCAATGATATACAGGAATTTTTCTAGTAGGGATAAGGAGGTGATTATTCCCTTGTATAAGGCAATGGTCAGGCCACACCTTGAGTACTGCAGACAGGTTTGGAGGCCTCATTTCAAGACAGATGCAGAGCTGCTGGAACGAGTACAGAGAAGGGCAACAAGATTAGTGAATGGAACAAAGGGTTGCTCTTACAAAGAAAGGCTTAAGTTTTGCAAATTATAGCATCTGGAGACTAGGCACCGGCGAGGTGATCTGATAGATGTGTGTAAAGCATTGAATGGTTTGAGCATGCTCAATGCTGATGGGATCCTTCCTCTTGCTCAGAATAATCACCTGAGAGGGCATAAATTCAAATTGAGGAAAGACAGATGTTAGATGTGCGGAAATTTGCCTTTAGCCAGTGGGTAGTTGGTTGGTGGAACAGACATCCATCCCATGTTATGGAAGTTGATAGCCCAAATAAATTTAAGCCTCAGTTGGACAGGTGTTTCGAACGAATGAAGGGGTGAAGTGGAAGTTTTTTTTTGTTTTTTTTGGCTGATGCTGCATAAGCTTGCTTTCTTGCATCATATGCCTCTACTAAAGCTAATGGATTGGTGAAATAGGAAGGTTTTTTTTTTTTTTTTTCGGATGATGCTATATAAGCTTGCCCTCTACTAATGCTATTGCTAATTTAGACCTGGAACATATTATGAAAATGATTTCTGTTAATTGCATTTCCAAGACATTGCGCTCGCTCGTTCTCGCTCTCTCTCTCTCTCTCTCTCTCTGAAGTAATCCCATTGAAAGGAATTTGGTATTGTTTTATCTGGAGATTGCGGCAGCCAGTGTCCACTAAGCAAAATTTATTCTGATTTGATAACAGCTGTGATACAAGTTAGTTGTGGTTTATATACTGAATATACCACTGAGTATGCCATTCACTGTTGTGATTTCTTCTCAATCATTCTTAAGCAGTACAGACCAGTTCTGCTGGCATAACTGTCACCTAACTATACAGTAATGCGAAGGATGTATAGTTTGTAGATTTTTTGTGATATTTTTATTATTTGTATTTATAATAGAACTGAAACTAAAGTCAGCTTCATTACTCAATTTAAAGCGACTCTTCCCATTAAGAAATTTTACCATCTGAGAGAAAAGAAAATTACACAAGTTTTGAAACTTAATTTTGGACTTAAGATTTCGATATAAACTCAGTGATCACTGAATTATGACCACCCATCCATAATGGACTATGCTGCATAGCTTGCAGTATTAAAAAGGTGAACAGCTTCCTATGCTAGAGCAGTAGTAATTTGAATCTGGTTGGGCAAGTCAAAGTGATAAAGTAGCAGTTATAGGACATAGTAAAGATATCAGTGAGTTTCAAAAGGCCATGGTTTTGGGAACTTGTGAATCAGGTTCTTCCATATTAGAAACAGCATGTCTTGTCAGTTGCTCATAGTCCACTGTGGTTAAGATGTACAAGGAGAGTGCATTGCATGGGATCAAGAGTAGGTAACTGTGAAACGGTTGGCAATGCAATACAATACAGGGAATGCAAAATAATATCTCAAATGAGATTGCACTGCACACTCAGATGTACGGGGTTCCACAGCAGATGACCCAATAGACAACTTCTCCTCACCATTGATCATCATTGACGGTGAATGCTCTGGTGTCAACAGCACACTGGTTGGTCATTGGAGGACTGGAAATGAGTGTAATGGTTAGATGAGTCCAAATCCCTGGTGCAACAAATCAACAGTTGTGTGTGGTGCAAGCAATACAAGTCCACAACCATTGTGTGCAGTGCCCACTATCCAGGCAAGTGGCAGTGGTTGGTTAATATGTGGCATGTTTTAATGGCAAGAACTAGGTCTTCTGGTGCACGTGGATAAAAACTTTTCACTGGTGAGGTCTACCAGCAGCTGTTAAGTGACCTGTGCACCCTGAGGGGGTGCACAGGTCACCTAACAAACCATGTTGCATTTTTTCCCAGACAGAAACAGGATCTCCCAAGATGCAGATTAATGTGCCATGTCATTGGGCCCACACTGGGCACAAATAGTTTGAGGAACACAGTGAAGATATCACCAATCTTGATTGGCCTTCAAATTCACCCAACCTCAATCCAATTTAACACCTGTGGAATGTTTTGGAACAGACAGCGAGGCATATGGATATGCAACCGTCATCTATTCAAACACTGGAAAGCCTTGCAGGCAGCATGGCTGTAGATCCCTAAGGATATCTTCAGATATCCTGTGAGTCAATGCCTAGGTGAATAATGGCTGTTATCTGTGCGAATGGTGGCTCAACATGGTATTAGATAGATGGTATTTTTATTAATATTTATGGAAAATATAACAAAATAGAATTCTTACACATCTTTTGCAGGACCAAAAGTACGAGGGATGATCATTTAAATTTGTGGACTTCTGAATGTAGATGATGACAATTAAGATCTTATCTTAATTGTCATCATCTGAATCTTCTGTGGATTTCTCCTTCTCAAAATACTCTCCCTTGAACTTTACACCTTTTTCACCGTTGCACCCATGCATTAAATTCTTATTGCAAGCCATTTTTCAAAAGACTGTGGACTGTTTCCATTATGGTTCTGTGAGTAAAGTTGTGTTGAATGCAAAACGCTTGCCTTTCAGTGCAGGAAAAAATCTCCTTTCAGAGCGGGAAACAGGAAAAAATCACAGAGAGGCCGAGTCCGGCGAATAAAGATGTGGAAGAACCTCGGCACCTATGGCAATGACAACTGCCTGCACAATATTAGCTATATGGGGCCTGGCATTGTCTTGATGGAGAAACCACTTCACACTGGAATATGGCTGTCCTATCTCTTGGTAGGACAGCCATATCTAATTACCATACTCTTCATTCATCTCTTTAACTGTTTCCAATGCATTTAAGCCCCATCTAACACAATAACGAATTACATATTGCTGTTCATTCTGATGTCCAACATGATACTTGCTTCAAAATGATCGTCAGTGACATGCAACTAAAAAAAAAACTCTTCACACAACACTAGCGACAAGTACTGGCATGCACATACATAGTCTGCTCAGTAGCAATCAGGAAGTGCCTCTATCAGCAGTTATGGAAAGTTTGAGTAGTAAACAAAATCTTGCACCAGGTCTGCAAATTAAATTATCATCCCTCGTATAATATACTAAACTTCTTATATATAAATATAAGAAACTGCTTTTTATATAAATATCTGGCTTACCTTTGAGAAATTACCAATGAGATTTGGATTTTGTGAAGCTGAAATTCAAAAAAAATGTATGAGAAAACAAACAATATCTAAAGAAAATGCTCTGAAAATAATACCTTTAGTCTTACCAAGCACATAATGGTATCACTTGATTTCAGCAAATTTCAAATGCAGATTGTGTTACAATAATTATAATGTAATCTGCATTTGAAACAGTAATCTCTCTCGAAATGTGGATTCAGGAACAAGGTTTTAATACTTGTGTACACAAGTATAATAGGAGAATAATCAAATTTAGTATATATATGTGTATATAACTTGTTCCATTATCCTGTACTTATCTTTTCACTTATTATATGTCAACCTTATTATCTTTTTAATGTTGTACAAATGGAAAGTGAAGTTTACTGGTTTTTTTTTAATTAACATACTTGCTTTTCCCCACATAAATAGCAACATACTATTATGTAGTATGATAACACACACACACACACACACACACCAAGGGTGGATGCAGCTTATATTTTGGAGGGTAGAGGACATATACCCCCACAAATCCACTCGATAAATACACATACAGCTGAACTTCACAAAGCAGCTAACCTCAGGACCTGATCCTTGTCAGATCTTGGATGGCCATATTACTCTCATAAAAAACCATGAAAAATATTGAATTTCTATAACACTTATTGTATAGTATAATTAAATTAATGACAATTGAACCTTTCCATAATGAAATGCCTAAATCACCCCAAATAAATAAAATTAAAAAAAAAAAAAAAAAAACAGAATTGCTGTCGATGCTTTCGCTGCAGTACATGCAATCTTCAAGCAGGCAAGATGAAAACACATTACACCAGACAGAATGAAAAATACACAAGAGCAGAGCATTGTTGTTATTTGATTTTCTATTTCTTCGGTTTAAATCCATATCAAAAAAAGGAAGACCAATACTTTGGCATACTGAATTCTAGCCAAACATCAGTCTATTACAATATATGATTTGCTTTTTTTTATCGCTTTACACATGCTCATTCATGGGTAGGAGATATTATTTGGATACATGAAAAGTTTTTTCTTTTCTTTTTCATTTATTCTTAACTATTGTTCAAATGGAATAGAATATATCTGTTGAATATTCCTTTCCATTTGAACAGTTTGATTATTCTACCTGCACACAAATGGAATAGGATATTCCAGAATATTCAATTCCATTTGTGTATTTCAACAAAACACTGTGTACATTAGTACATTTATGGTAACCCAGGAATCCATATGATATTCAAATTGCATTACATTAGCAAGGGCACATGATGCAAGAAAGCAAGCTTATATAGCATCAGCCAAAAAAAAAAAAAAAAAAACCCACACCCTCTTCTCATTTCACCCATCCACTCGCTCCAAATGTTTGTCTAGTTCTGCCTTGAATCTGTTTAAGCTATCAACTTCTACAACGACAGATGGAAGTTTGTTCCAGCAATCAACCACCCACTGGCTAAAGGCAAACTTCTACACATCTATACTACAACTGCCTTTCCTCAATTTGAATCTGAGCAAGAGGAGGAATCCCATCAGCATTGAGCATGCTCAAACCATTCAAGGCTTTATATACCTCAATCAGATCAACTCGCAGGTGCCTAGTCTCCAGACACTGTAATTTGCAAAACTTAAGCATTTCTTTGTAAGAGCAACCCTTTGTTACATTCACTAATCTTGTTACCCTTCTCTGTACTTGTTCCAACAGCTCTACATCCTTCTTAAAATGATGCCTCCAGACCTGTATACAGTACTCAAGGTGTGGCCTGACCATTGCCTTATACAAGAAGGATAATCACCTCCTTATCCCTGATAGAAAAATTTCTGTATATCATTGCTAAGACACCATGAGCTACTCTTACAGACCGTCTGCACTGGTCAGAAAACTTCATATCTGCCTGCACAATTAATCCCAGGTCCTTTTCGTTCTCTACCACTGTCAGTGTAGTACCACATAGTTGATATATTACTCTGGGGTTACTGCTTTCCGTATGCAGTACTTTACATTTGTCAATGTTAAACTTCAGTTGTAACCTCTCAGCCCATCTGCTCAACTTTTCTAGATCCTGTTGGAGCAACATACTGTCATTAATGTCATTAACAACCCAGTCGACCTTCATATCATCTGCAAACTTGGACATTAAGCTGATATATTATCACCAATAGCATTAATCAATACAGAAAACAACAATGGACCCAACACTGAACCCTGGGGGACTCCACTAATAACATTAGTCCACGAAGAGCCGTGTCCGTTGATTACCACTCTCTGTCTTCTCCCATTCAACCATCCTTTTATCCATACGCAATTTGCCTCCAATGCCACACTGCTCCAATTTGTGCAGCAGTCTCCCATGTGCAACAGTATCAAAAGCCTTTCTAAGATCCGAATATATGATATCAAAATTATTCTTTGATTCCAGTTCCTTTGTGACTACATCATAGTATCCAATCAAATTGGTCAGACAAGACTTCCTCTTAACAAACCCATGCTGTGTCCAGGCTATAACCGAAGTTTTGTCTAGATGATCCTGCATTGCTTCTTTAACCAGTGCCTCCATTAATTTCCCTGGAACAGAAGTTAAACTAACAGGTCTATAATTGCTTGTGTTGCCCTTTGATCCTCCTTTAGGAATTGGAGTCTCATTTGCAGATTTCCAGTCCATGGGTACCTCCCCTGAGTCCAAGGAAGCTCTCATAATTATGGCTAAGGTTCTCCTTACTTCCTTTGCTGCCTCCTTTAATATAACTGTATAGATTCCATCCACCCCAGGTGCCTTTCTTATGTTTATCTTCAACACTTTCTCCTTCACTTTACTCTCAGTTATTACAAGATTATCTAGCTTACTGCCAGAGCTCTATACACCTCTGGCATTCCTATCTCTGAATAACTCCACATATGTGAATGTAGATGCAAAATATTCATTTAGTTTGTTAGCTTCCTGAGCAGGATCAACAGTTGAACCATCAATATCAAGTGGACCAATCTGATTCACCTCCTTCCTTCTAGAGTTTACACAAGTAAAGAACTCTTTGCTGTTTTTCTTTGCGTCCTTTGCCAAAGATTTCTCGTAATCTGCCTTTGTCTGCCAAACCTTTGTGATTTGGTTACAGACCAGATTATATCTATCATAGGCTTCTGTGTCAACTGTTAATTTTTATGTATCCCATGCATTTTTCTTCTCTGCCATGTGTCTAATTAGTTCAATTGACATCCATTTAAGCCTAAATCTTGAACAATATTTCTCAGTTGGTATGAAAAGCCTAATAGGTTCCAAGTTTATTTCTTTGAATGCTTCCCATTTTGAATTTGCTCTTGGTAACATCATCAGTTGGTCCCACTGTATAGAATTTAAATACTTTCTCAGACCACTGTAGTAACCTTTATGAAGGCAAAAAACCCTTCGTTTTACCCCTGATGGTAGTTACCTCTTTGAGTAAATCCCACTTCAGCACACTGTGATCACTGCCACCTAGTGGTTCCTTTATCTGCAGATTCTTAATGTATGAAGAATCACTAGTTATAATCAGATCAAGAGTATTACTTCCTCTAGTTGCCTCCCGAACATGCCGCTGTAGAAAACAATCATCCAATAAATCCACAAATTCCTGTTAATCTCTGGGAAATTAAAATTCCCCATTATAAGACACACTGATTTACTGGCCCACTATTTCTCTGCACAATTGCTCATTATACTCATCAGATTCATTAGGACTATAACAACACACCTACTCTCATTTTTTCCTTTCCCACTGCTTATATCACACCAAACAGACTCAATATTGCATTGTCCACCCACATCAATTGGATGCACTTCCTTAGATTTTTGTTTCTTATCTAACAGCATAACTCCTCCTTGTAAATCAATCAAGTTCTGAAAACAGTTTATTTCATGTGGTAGTTCTTAAGTATAAACAGAATTATAGTGAATTCAAGCTTGCACACTGCCCATTTGTAAAATCACTACATTATGTTAAGAAATCAATGGAATACATTTTATCTGTTTTTGTACTACATTATATTTTTTTTTTCTGGAATTAATGTATGACATGTACAGAACATAAATAAAAAAACCAGAATATATATATTTATAATGAAACAGAGGTACATGTACAGAAGTTATAACACACAGAAAGACAAAAAATAGATTTTTAATGAAATTGCTGTGCAAATACAGAATATAGATAAAACATACTCATACTATACATACCTCAACATAGCACTGAGATAGTGTTTAAAAGAATCTAATTTTTTGCTGAATCATTCACTTTTAAAAAAATGTTTCATTTATTTAAGCAACAAAAAACATCATCTGGTACATTTTCTAGGAAATGCAATCATCTACTGGTAATATTAAATGCTTCAAATATATCATGTTTTGGAAAATGTTTCATTTTTGTTTTCTTCATCCTCTTAAGCCATATCATTAGTTTTCCTTATGCAGTTAAGTTTGTCACTGTCAGTGAGAAAATCAATAATAGATAGCTATACTGCCATCAATTTGAAGGAAATGTAATGGTTGTAAATCGTATTCCATATTCCCACTGCTGGGTAAGGTATCCCAGTGTACACTTAATTTATACAATGGAAAATTAGATTCTTCCCAGTCAACTTCAGATCCATCAATAGCTTTCTCAACAAATGCTGATTTTGTGAAATAGTTTATGTTACACATTCAGTCCATGCTTGGATATTTCTGTGACACAATCCTGGAATGTTGTGATCACAGGATAATCCTTCTCAATGATGCAACTGATTTTTTTTTTTTTTTAGCATTCTCTTCTTTTTCATAGGAAGAGGATGCCTGCTCAATTGCTGCAGCTGTTTTCAAAAAAACAGCTGCAGCAATTGAGCATCCTCTTATGAAATGGAACTTGAGATTCTTAAATATAACTTGGACCATAGGTTGAAGCTTTTAATATGTACTTGGTTTCTCAGAAATTATATTTTATGCTTTTTGGTTTTTCTTTTATACTGTGTGCATCAGGAAGTCAGTTATCAACTACTAAATATAGATATGAATGCAATAACTTAATGATTCTGATTCTTGTTGCTGAAAAGTTGATAAATATTTTGCATCTACATTCACACACAAAAAACCATAGAAATGGTTGAGATGTAATTAAGTCATGTGGAGGTGATGGAATCTATCCAATTATATTAAAATAAGCAGCAAAACAGATAATGTTTAGCTATAATTATGAGAGCATCCCTCGATTCACATGCAGTTCTTATGGTCAGGGATGTATAAATGTCTCTCCTTTCATAAAGGGGATAAAAGAAAAAAAGTGAGTAATCATAGATCTGTATGCTTTACTTCTGTTCCATGAAAAATAATGGAGTCAGTGATCAAAAAAGTAATGCAGGATAATCTTGAAAGAAATGCAGTTATATGGCAATCATGGCAAAGATTCATTAAGGGAAGATCTTGTCTGACCAAGCTGATTAGCTACTATGTTAGTTCCTTTTTTACTATGATACAGTAAAAAAAAAGAGACCTTGATGCAAAAAATAATTTTGATATCGTATACTTAGATAGAAAAGCCTTTGACACTGTTCCACGTAAACGATTGCTGTATAAATTGAATGAGTGTGGCATTAGGAGCAAGTTACTGCTATGGATAAAGGGATGGTTGAATGGGGGGGGGGGAGTGGTTATTAATGGGCACTGCACTCCTTGGACTAATGTTATTAGAGAAAATGTAAATGCTGGACCATTTGTTTTCAATATAGCCAAAGTTCTTTATATTGACATCCCAGGGGAAAAAGAAAAAAGAGCTGTTAAATTGAAAGGATGTTATATCAATAGATAATAAATCAGCAAAAGAACAGAGAAAAGTTTGAACATTTAATGTAATGCATTAATATAATATAATACAATTCAGAATATGTACTGCAGTATTAAACAAGTAAATGAAGATTATACATTTTGCATTGATTGTAGGGTAATGTCAGATTAATTTGTAAATTACACATGTACATTAATTACTGTATACACAATAGTAATTAGTGTGCACATAGTTACATATAGACTATAACCATAGATAAGGGAATTCGTTTCACACATTAAAATAATCTGTCAAAATTTTCATAATCTTTTCCTTCAAACAGGCCTCTGAGGTTGGGTATATTCATACTGTAGATTTTAGTGTTTTGCACCAACCTTACGTAAAAATAAAAACACAAAGGAAACTGGACTTTTAATAACTGTGTTTATAATAAATTATAATAACCTGTATTTACAATAAATTTAACTTTACGATAAACTATACATATAAAATATTAAAATCTGCTACATTAAGAACAATAAAATGCATTAAAATATACTAAGTTAAAAGCGATAAAAAACCATAGCTTTCAAAGGCTCCAGCCTTCTTCTTCAGCGGTATTTTCTTATTCTGCAGTACATTTTTAAATATCAGCAGGTTCATGGTACTCATCACGTGTTTCATTCTCACGCGTTCCGTTCTCTTGCGTTGTGGAACCGGAAGTGGCTCGAGCAGGAGTCATACGGAACCGTTCATCCCTTCTGAGGATAGTGGCCTCAAAGAGGGGATGAATCCGCGTACCTCTATCTCTATTAATGTTGATTGTAGAACAGATCCGCAAACTCTCGAGCCACTTACGGTCCCAGAACTTATGCGCCCGATCGGTGATGATAGCATCGTCCGGGGAGATCTGGTGCTGCTTCTCCCAAAAATTAATAGAGATAGAGGTACGCGGATTCATCCCCTCTTTGAGGTCACTATCCTCAGAAGGGATGAACGGTTCCGTATGACTCCCGCTCGAGCCACTTCCGGTTCCACAACGCAAGAGAACGGAACGCGTGAGAATGAAACACGTGATGAGTACCATGAACCTGCTGATATTTAAAAATGTACTGCAGAATAAGAAAATACCGCTGAAGAAGGCTGGAGCCTTTGAAAGCTATGGTTTTTTATCGCTTTTAACTTAGTATATTTTAATGCATTTTATTGTTCTTAATGTAGCAGATTTTAATATTTTATATGTATAGTTTATCGTAAAGTTAAATTTATTGTAAATACAGGTTATTATAATTTATTATAAACACAGTTATTAAAAGTCCAGTTTCCTTTGTGTTTTTATTTTTACGTAAGGTTGGTGCAAAACACTAAAATCTACAGTATTTTCATAATCTGTTTCAATGGCAGACTATGTTTTAAAAGAGAATAATCAAGGTGCACTTAATTACAACAATTAACTCACTAGCTGGACTTGTTAGAGAAAAAAAATGATGCACAGGTACTAAATCATGATGAGCATTCTTCAGCAAAACTTCTTGCTCAACCTCAGTAAGTTCTTTTTCATCACTACAAATTTCAGGTTCCATTACATCTGTAACTAGTTGCTCTTCATTTGTGTGTATCCAGAAACATGCAACATCTGCTTCTGTTGACTTAGAAACATATGTCCTTCTAATTTTTGGCAATGACACACATTCTCAAAAATTTCTTTATTATTATTATTGGACTGGTCTCAATGATTAACAGAAGAGGAGGCATGCAAAGCTTCATTTGTTGCATCATTCAAGGCAAACAAATCTAAAATGTTTGAAGCAGTTGGCAATGATTTTTTGTCAACCTCATCCCATACTGGACCATGGTTTGCTTGATACCTCATTGTATCGAGCAAACAAATGTTGTCTTCAAATCTTTAAAGCATTGAAAATTGAGAAGCTTTCCCAAAGATTAAGAGGAGAAGTCTCTTTGTGCCAGACACCACTAGGAAAATGGCAGTTTTCTTTTTTTCCTACCACTACATTTCACACCTATAAATGTAAGTGTTTTATCTAGTAGCAAATTAAAAATTCCAATTTGTCAGCATTAATGATGATGTTGTTCCAGTTCTATGTCAACAAAACATTTTTTAAATGGTTCCCCTTCCACAGCTTTAGTGTCGATAGCTGCAGTTTTGCAACACTTTTTTTTTGAAAGACAGTCCATGATAAGTCTTAAATTTCTGTAAACATCCATCAGAAGACTGAAAATCTTTAATAATCATCCAAAGCACAAATAATTGCACATTGAATGATTATTGTGCTGCACAATTCCCAACTGCTGACTGAAATTCTGAAGTAACAAAAGCCAGCAACGTTATACTTATCAGATTGTGCCCTGCCATAGGGCACAACTCAGCAAAGCAAGTGATGTGTTTTGTTTCACAGGATTCTGTAATAAACTAAGACTTTCACCAGCATAACCCTTTTATTTTTCTAAAACTTTTTGATTGTAAAAGTTTATATGAATAACATTAGCATTACAAGTGATACAATAAAGCAAGCTGATACAGCATCAGCTAAAAAAAAAAAAAATAAAACACTTCCCATTTCACCTATCCATTCATTCACTCCAAATGTTTGTCCAGTCCTTCCTTGAATTTATTTAAAACTATCAACTTCCACGACAACAGATGGTAGTTTGTTCCAGCAATCAACTGACTGTTGGCTAAAGGCAAATTTCCGCACATCTATTCTACGACTGCCTTTCCTCAATTTGAGTTTATGTCCCCTCCCCACCGCCGCATTTGTAATCTCACCAAGAGGGAGAATCCCATTGACATTGAACCTACTAAAACCATTCAAGGCCATATACATCTCAATCAGATTACCTCGCAGGTGTCTAGTCTCCAGATGCTGCAATTTGCAGACCTAAAGCCTTTCTTGGTAAAAGTATCCATTTGTTACCCTCACCAATCTTGCCCTTCTCTGTACTCATTCTAGAAACTCTATATCCTTCCTAAAATGAGGCCTCCAGACCTGTATGCAGTACTTAAGGTGTGCCTGACCATTACCTTATACAGAGGGATAATTACCTCCTTATCCCTGCTAGCAAAATTCTTGTATATCATTCACAGGACCTTATGACTTACTCTGGCAGCCTGTCTGCACAGCTCAGAAAATCTGACAGCACAATTACCCCCAAGTCTTTTTCATTCTCCACTACATTGAATGTAATACCACACAATTGGTATATTTCTCTGGGGTTACTTCTACTCATATGCAGTATTTTGCATTTGTCAGTTGCCACTTCTCAGCCTACTGCCCAATTTTCTAGATCCTGTTGCAGTAGCATACTGTCATTACTGTGAATAACAACCCTGCCAATCTTTGTATCGTTTTGGACATTAAACCTGATATACTGTCATCAATATCACTGATAAATGTAAAAAAAAAAAAAAAAAAAAAAAAAAAAACAATGAGTCCAATGAGACCAATGAGTCCAATGAGACATTATGGTCTTTCATTAGCCCACAAAGAGCAATGTCCATTTATTACCACCCTCTGTTCTGTCCCACTCAACTATCCTTTTATCCATTGTAGCAACTTTCCCTTAATGCCATACTGCTCCAATTTGTATAGTAGTCATCCATGTGCCGCATTAACAAAATCTTTCCTAAACTCCAAGCATATGATAACAAAATTATTCTTTGCATCCAGTTCCTTTGTGACCACCTCATAGTATCCAATCAAATTGGTCAACAAGACATTCCGTTAATAAAATTCTTAACTAAATGAATATTTTGCATCGACATTCACACATGAGGAGTTATTCAGCGAGGGGAATGCCAGAGGTGTATTCAACTCTGGTAGTAAGCTAGATAATCTTGTAATAACTAAGAGTAAAGTGGAGGAGAAACTGTTGAAGATAAACACAAGAAAGGCACCTGGAGTGGATGGGATCTATCCAGTTATATTAAAGGAGGCAGCAAAGGAAGTAATCAAACCCTTAGCCATAATTATGAGAGCTTCCTTGGACTCAGGGGAGGTACCCATAGACTGGAGATGTGCAAAGGTGACCCCAATTCACAAAGAAGGATCAAAGGCTGACACAAGTAATTATAGACCCGTGAGTTTAACTTCTGTACTAGGAAAATTAATGGAGGCACTGGCTAAAGAAGCTCTGCAGGATCATCTAGACAAGACTTCAGTTATAGCTTGGACACAGCATGGTTTTGTTACGGGAAAGTCTTGCCTGACCAATTTGACTGGATACTATGATGCAGTCAAAAAAGAACTGGATGCAGGGAATAACTTTGATATTATATATTTAGATCTTAGAAAAGCTTTTGATACTGTTGCACATGGAAGACTGCTGCACAAATCGGAGCAGTGTGGCATTGGAGGCAAATTGCTGCTATGGATAAAGGGATGGTTGAGGAGAAGAAGACAGAGAGTGGTAATAAATGGACACTGCTCATCATGGACTAATGTTATTAGTGGAGTCCTTCAGAGTTCAGTGTTGGGTCCATTTTTGTTTTCTGTATTTATAAATGATATCGATAATGGAATATCAAGCTTAATGTCCAAGTTTGCAGACGATACAAAAGTTGGCAGGGTTGTTAAGGACACTACTAACGCTATGATGCTGCAACAGGATCTGAAAAGGTTGAGCAGATGGGATGAGCGGTGGCAAATGAAGTTTAATATTGACAAATATAAAGTACTACATATGTGAAACAGCAACCCCAGATGTTTGTTTGTTTGTTTGTTTGGGTTTTTTGGCGCATTAGCAACTACGGCTATAATGCGCCAAGACTAGGTAATATTTAAATAAATTTTTTTTTTTTTTTTAAATTCTCGGTGGCCTAATTAGTAAGGCCACCATGTCCAGATATATGATAACATATATATTAAAAATAAATCAATAAAGAGGTAACAATAACATAAATTGTAAATACAATTAAAAACTTTTATTGATTTAAAATAGCTAAAAACAGCAGACACGTCATTGTCGGATAAAATCTGACTGAGTGTATACGGCTCAGTCAGATGGTTAAAAGCGGTAAAACGGATATTGCTAAAATCTGGACAGTCAATTAAAAGGTGTCTAATCGTTAAAATTGTGCCACAGGACACACACATAGGAGGGTCATCAGCCCTCAAGCAACCCCAGAGCAACGTATCAACTCTGTGGTACTACACTGATAGTGGTAGAGAATGAAAAGGATCTGGGGATAATTGTGCAGGCAGATATGAAGTTCTCTGAGCAGTGCAGATGGGCTGCAAGAGTAGCTCTTGGTGTCTTGTCAATTATATACAGGAATTTTTCTAGCAGGGATAAGGAGGTGATTATTCCCTTGTATAAGGCAATGGTCAGGCCACACCTTGAGTACTGTATACAGGTCTGGAGGCCTCATTTCAAGAAGGATGTAGAGCTGCTGGAACGAGTACAGAGAAGGGCAACAAGATTAGTGAATGGAACAAAAGGTTGCTCTTACGAAGAAAGGCTTAAGTTTTGCAAATTACAGTGTCTGGAGACTAGGCACCGGCGAAGTGATCTGATAGAGGTGTATAAAGCCTTGAATGGTTTGAGCATGCTCAATGCTGATGGGATTCTTCCTCTTGCTCAGAATAATTGCCTGAGAGGGCATAAATTCAAATTGAGGAAAGGCAGTTGTAGTATAGATGTGTGGAAATTTGCCTTTTGCCAGCGAGTAGTTGGTTGGTGGAACAGACTTCCATCCCTTGTTGTGGAAGTTGATAGCCTAAATAAATTTATGGCTCAGCTGGACAGGTGTTTCGAATGAACCGAGGGGTAAATGGAAGTGTTTTTTTTTTTTTTTTTTTTTTTTGGCTGATGCTGCATAAGCTTGCTTTCTTGCATCATATGCCTCTACTAATGCTAATTCCATGCTGTGTCTGAACTATAACTGCAGTCTTATCTAGATGATCCTGCATTGCTTCCTTAACCAGCGATTCCATTATTTTCCCTGGAACAGAAGTTAGACTAACAGGTCTATAATTACATGTGTTGCCCTTTGATCCTCCTTTGTGAATTTGGGTCACATTTGCACATCTCCAGTCCAAGGGAACCACACCTGACTCCAAGGAAGCTTTCAGAATTATATTTAAGGGTTTGATATAACTTTAATATAACTGGATAGATCCCATCCACCCCAGGTGCCTTTCTTATGTTCAATTTCAACAATTTCTCCTCCACTTTGCTCTCAGTTATTACAAAATCATTTAGCTCCCTGCCAGATTTTGATAAGCTTCTGGTCTCCATTTCCCTAAAGACCTCCTCATGTGTGAATGTAGATGCAAAATATTCATTCAGTTTGTAAGCTACCTGAGGAGGTTCATAGAGAAGTGGAGACCAGAAGCTTATCAAACTCTGGCAGGGAGCTAAATGATTTTGTAATAACTGAGAGCAAAGTGGAGCAAAATAACTGAAGTCTCCAGTCCAAGGGAACCACACCTGACTCCAAGGAAGCTTTCAGAATTATATTTAAGGGTTTGATATAACTTTAATATCACTGGATAGATCCCATCCACCCCAGGTGCCTTTCTTATGTTCAATTTCAACAATTTCTCCTCCACTTTGCTCTCAGTTATTACAAAATCATTTAGCTCCCTGCCAGATTTTGATAAGCTTCTGGTCTCCATTTCCCTAAAGACCTCCTCATGTGTGAATGTAGATGCAAAATATTCATTCAGTTTGTAAGCTACCTGAGGAGGTTCATAGAGAAGTGGTTACCAGAAGCTTATCAAACTCTGGCAGGGAGCTAAATGATTTTGTAATAACTGAGAGCAAAGTGGAGCAAAATAACTGAAGTAAAGACTTCTTTACATATGTAAAGAAGTCTTTACTGTTTTTCTTTGCATTGTTTGCTAAAGATTTCTCATAATCTGCATTTGCTTGCCTAATGTCCTTTGCGACTTGATTAGATCTTATCGTATATCTACCATGGGCATCTATGTGTCCTGATAATTTATATGCATCACATGCATTTTTCTTCCTTGCCACGAGTCTCATTAGGTCATCTGACATCCATTTAGGCCTAAACCTTGAACAGTATTTCTTAGTTAGTATGAAAAGCCTAGTAGCTTCCAAGATTAATTATTATTATTATTATTAGCATATGGTGCAAGGAAGCTGGATACTTATGCTGCACCAGGCAAAAAAAAATTGAGTTACAGTGTGTGTGAGAGAGAGAGAGAGCTTAGGAACCTGGGTGTGCCAAGCCTATACTCACCAGATGTGAGACCTTGAATGGCTCCCATTTAGAATTTGCTGTTGGTAAAATCATCAGTTGGTCCCACTGTATAGATTTTAAAAACTCCTTGAGACCACTGTAGTCACCTTTACAAAAGCCCTTTCCCTTACCCCTGATAACAGTTACATCTTTAAGTAAATCCCACATCAGTACACTGTGAACACTGCCACCTAGAGGTTCTTTATCTGCAGATTCTTAATGCATGAAGAATCACTGCTGATAATCAGATCAAGGGTATTACTCACTCCTCTGGTTGTCTTGCAAACATGATGCTGTAGAAAACAGTCATCCAATAAATCCACAAAAGTCTTGCTGCTGTGCGAGTGACCAATCCACAAGTTCCAGTCTATATATGGGAAGTTAAAATTCCCCATTAAAAGACAATCTAATTTACTGGCCCACTATTTCTCTGTACAGTTGTTCATTGTACTCATCAGAGTCATTAGGCCTATAATACTCCTAATCTCAACTTGGTTTTCACACTGCTTATGTCAACACCAAACCAACTTAATACTGCACTGTCTACCCATATCAACTTGATGTGCTTCCTTAGAATTTATGTGTTTCTTAACTAACAGCCCCACCCCTCCTCCCCTGTCTATCCTTCCTGTAAATTTTACTCCCCAAATTTCAATTCTGCACTGCTTATTTTTTTTTGTTAGTTGTTGGCGCATCGGCTTTTGTGGTCATAATGCACCTCCCAAAGTTTTTGCATTTTACTCTGATCCAAGCCCGAGGCGGGATTAGAACCCACAACCGTACTGTAAAAGCTGGCTTGCTCTTCCTGCACACCAGGGGGGGGTTGCTGCCACCTTCCAGGATTTCATAATTGACCCAGCGAGTAGTACAAAAACAAAAAAAGTCCGATTACAGGCCTGCCTACTTCGGGAGTGGCAACAAAGATGGACCGATACAACAAAAGGAGAAATCACAAGAAAATTCCTCCCCAACCTCAGCAAAATTTACCCCAAGCAACCGGCTTGGTACTTTCCGGGAAGCACCTGACTTCGCTCCTTACTGGTCATGGTCCCTTTAAGGAGAAGCTGCTTGGGTTCAGCCTTGTTGAGGACCCCAAATGCACGTGTGTGGAGATTGAGAACTGGAACCACTTGGTATATGACTGCCCAGAATACGAAGATCTCAGAGGCATCCTGATCACAAAGATACACTACCTTCCGCAAGGACTGGAATCCCACTTCATTGACACAGAAGAGGAATACAGAGCACTTTCTCAATATGCGCAGGACCTCTTCGAGAGGAGAAAACTGCTAATTACCATAAATCGTGTCTGACGAAAGACCACCACAAGTTAAACTATACAAGACCATAAAATACTATCCAATGGAGTTACTACAGAGAAAAACCTTGAGACAAGTAAGTGAAAAACACGAGTGGGCTTACCCCATGAGCGACTGGACTGAAATTGACTCAACATTGAAGAAAAGAGACTTAACGCAGCACAGCTGCCAAACGCCATTTGGCGACTTGAAGAGGGCAACCCTAGCCACCTTCATCTTTAATACCCATATCCCCGGTGGGGGGGGAGGACAGTCTTACTGTCTCCTCCCCTTCTCTCCGTTCCCACTTTCCCTTAGGCGCCTCCGTAGCCAGGTGGGAAGGAGCATCAGTGCGTAGCACACGCTTCTTGATTAGACCGGGGTTCGAGCCCGTCACCACCAAATACAGAGGATGTGGAAAGGTCAGGGATTGACCACCGCATATCCCGGAGCAATATGGCCTTAGTTGCTAATGCTCCTAAAAACCAAACAACAACAACACTTTCCCTTCTGGTGGCGCATGGGCATTCCCCACTGTGACTTGGGGTTGCCTCCTCTTTCGACTCCATACTTCTGTCTTTTCCCCCCAGACTTCAGTCTCCCCCCCCCTACTCTACCTGCACATATGCAAGCGAATGCCCTACACGTCAGAATTGATTTAATCATCTCCAAATTACATTTTTCGCCCATACACTCGGCCTTTCAAAAATTTAGCATTATTCCTCATCGAATTTACCAAAAATAAATATATATATATATATATTTATATTTATATATATATATCTTTTTTTTTTTTCTTTTTTTAAGGTCCTAGCTGCCGAAATCTCAAGAAATTAAGTGGCAAGACCTGCCAGAGTAAATCTTAGTCTACTGGTGTTTCCTGGTCTGCCTCCAGAAAGTGGGGCGAAAGTGGGGCGAAAGTTGGGCCTCAGTAGGGGTCCAGCGGCTAAACGACCAGATGAACAACGGTACATGGCCCTACACATATGCAATATCCATACACTTTTAAATCTCTGGCATTTCCCAGCAAACTGGTTCACCCACAATTAAAGCAAAGCGGAGATGGGGGAAACCCCTGGTGCCGTTTGACCCTAAACACACTTTACCGTCCTGCAGGTCAGGCTGGAATACCTCCCAAGAAAACTCCGATCACCAAACCACACCTAGTAATATTGAAACCAACGTCAAATGAAGTCCACAAAACAAGTGAGGAAGTGAAACAAACAGTAATCGAAAAGCTTAAGGATGACTTCAAACACACGAAGATTAGATCTGTCAGAAAGACAAGAAACGTTGGAGTTATAATACAGACTGACACAGAGGAAGATCTACGGGGAATACTACAAAATCCTAAAATATCCTCCTTAGGCCTCATAGCTGAACCTCCTAAAGAGAAACGGCCAAGCATACTAATATTAGGCATCAACAAAGACGTGACCCCAGAAGAACTTCTTCGGGAGATCTATACCAAAAACTGCCGTCAGCTACCCACTGGCGATGAGCCACGACAACATATCATACCGAGGTATAAAACAAAGCCCAGAAATAGAAATTCTGCTAACTGGATCATTGAACTGTCTCCGGCCGCTTGCAGAATCCTGAGCCAACAGTCCAGAATCTATGTAAACTGGGGCAGCCACTGCTTCAGAGGGCATATGGCTGTTGTCACTTTGGGCACACACGACTCATACCTGCAAGCAGTCGCAACCCACTTGTGGTCATTGTGCCAACACTGGGCATGAATATAACAATTGCCCAAAAAAAAGCGGAAACCCCGGTTTGTGCAAACTGTAGGGACATGAAGTTACCATCGGATCATTCCATCAGGGACAGTAAATGCCCTGTCTACATTAAAGCAAAGGGTGTGCAACAATTGAGAATCAATTATGGAGAGTAATAACAAATACTATAACATGTCAAACGGTGAAGATAGCACAACACAATGCGCAAAGCTCCAAGGCACATTAAAGCAAAGGGTGTGCAACAATTGAGAATCAATTATGGAGAGTAATAACAAATACTATAACATGTCAAACGGTGAAGATAGCACAACACAATGCGCAAAGCTCCAAGGCAGTCGTAGCACAGCTAGTTAAGAAAGCTAAAGAAGAGAAGCTAGACCTACTTCTTCTACAAGACCCCTATACACATAAATATCAAGTGATATTTATGTGTATGTGTATCAACTGACTTCGCAGGAGCCTTTGATTCTCTCTGGTGGCCTGCTGTTCTGGACAGACTCTGGAAGGCTCATATCACAGTAGACTTATATCGATGCCTCAAATCCTATCTTGAAAACAGGCGAATCACTGTTACCACTCCATACGCCTCTGTTTCTAGGCCGGTCCATAGGGCTGCCCTCAGGGTTCTATCCTGGGGCTGCTCTTATGGAACCTGGTCCTAGACGAGTTCCTTAATTTGGATATTCCAAATGTTAAAACACTGGCATATGCGGATGACCTGGTTCTGATGCTGCAGGCTGACAGCCGGGCACTACTGGAGACCATAGCAAACTGGGCCATAGCGACTTGCAAAATTGGGCTAGTGCAAATCTCCTTACTACCTCCTCAGACAAAACAAGTTCAATACTTCTCAAAGGATTCCTTGACCCTAGAAGACCACCGCAGATTAAGATAAACGGGAAAACCATAGAGTTGCTAACAGAAATAAAATACCTCGGAGTGATACTTGACAGAAACCTTAGCTTCATACCACACCTCTGCTACCTGAGAACAAAACTAAGAAGATATGCGAGCCTACTGGCCAGAGTCAATAGGAAAGACTGGGGGCCTGAAGAAGAGGGCCCTTGGTATCCTCTATAAGGCATTCTTTATCCCAGCACTAGCTTATGCAGCTGCATAGGCTAGTGCTGGGATAAAGACTAGCCTATGCAGCTGGGGTCTGGTACACAAAGACTAGCACAGCTGTCAACAAGAAAAAACTGGAGATGACACACCGATCAATATTACTCATAATGACAAGAGCTTGCTGCACTGTGAGTTGTTGTTGTTGTTGTTGTTATTTGGTTTTTAGGAGCATTAGCAACTAAGGCTGTTGCTCCGGGAATATGCGGTGGTCATTCCCTGACCTTTCCGCATCCTCCATATTTGGGGGTGACGGGCTCAAACCTCGGTCTAATCAAGAAGCATGTGCTACGCACTGCTGCTCCTTCCCACCTGGCTACGGAGGTGCCTGCACTGTGTGTACCCACACACTCCAGGTCCTGGCGGGATGCCTTCCCCTGGACTTGGAGATTGCGTGCTGGGGGTTTCTGTACCAACATTCCAAAGGAAAAATAGTCTCTCATATAGGATTCACCACAGACCCAACAAACTCCAAATCCGCGGAGAACAGACGGATTTTGCAACACATGAAATCACTATGGCAAAATCGCTGGAACCTCACTAACAAAGGCTCCATTACTAAGAAGTTTATACTGGATGTCGGACAAGTTTATCCACTCTCCCCAGCCTGGTTTTCGCCCGGACTCCAAACCACCTATCTATTGACCGGAGATGGCTCGTTTAGAAAGAGGCTATATTACTTTGGAATCTCAGCTACTCCGCAGTACTCCTGTGGACAGGAGGAGCCCTGGGAGCACCTGGTCTACGAGTGTGACCAATACGAGGACCTCAGATGTCAACTATACACCAAGATTCACTCTCTTCTTCGAAACCAGGAAGACATCGTTCTACAAGAGGAAGAGACCTACAAAGCATTCACACTTTTTGCGCAAAATCTGTTCAAAAGACAACGGACCCTACACTCCCCTTGAGTGGAGGTATCCTAAAAGTTCACAAATCCATGAATAGGATTTGTGAACCAATCCCTCAATGGCCCAGAGTAATGGAAACACAACTAAGACTCTGACTCAACTTGTTCAAAGACACAACAGAAGACCAGAAGAACCCCATCTTGCCTGTTGGGCACCTGCACTAAAGGACATCCAAGGTTGTCATATGACTCAACATACACTATTTCTCTCTTGAATGGTGCTTTTCTTTCCCTTCCCATGGGGAAAGGAGGCTTTGCCCCCACTCCTTCCCTTCCCCAAATCTCTTCCCTCTGGTGGAGTACGGGCCTGTTCCACTGCAATCGTGCCCCTTACTTCCTTTTCTTCCCTCCAGTCTTCACACCGCCTTTACTGTTGACTTTCACAGCGTTTTCAGCCCCACGCTTCCAGATTTAACTACATCAAAATTTCCTGCCCGACCCATTTAGGCATATAGAAAATATTATTTCAGCATACAGTCCCTCGCAAGCTTCTAAATTATTCTAACAAGCATTAATAACTAACTGCGAGTGGCACGTTTTTTTTTAGGTTCAGCCACTGAAATCCCAGGAAAGTAGGTGGCAGGACCATCCAGAGTACTATATAGGTAACACCCAGCCGGCCTGCCCGTGATGAGGTATGGTAACGTCGGGTTCAATTAGGGGCCCAGAGGCTAACAGACTGGATGAACAAGGGCACAACATGCTACATACCACATGACCATATACTTTTAAATCCCTGGCTTGTCCGATACAGTGTACATATGCGGAGATGGAAGAAATCCCAGGAGCTGTTAAACCCAAATATACCTATACCTTTGGGTTGCCAGGCAGGCACTTTACCCACCTGGCTAGCCCGGTCGGCTGCACTGCTTATATCCACGTGGCACCACATCTCCGATATCTCAACAATATCTGCTTTTGATGTCTTGACCAGCAGTTCAAATCCATCAAATTAATTTACTATACTTCTAGCATTGGTGTACATGCAAGTATACGTACACTTATTCCTACTCTTAGCTACCCTAACACAACTCATGTATTTACTTGTTCTATGATGATTCCCAGTAGCCATTGAAATCCCCAGTTGCTCTATTAATCTATTAATAGAGCAACTGTTGATCTATTAATCTGTGAATTCCCCCAAGCTAAAAGTTTTCTACCCCACTTAACAGTGCCTCAATAGCATCAGCAAATATTCTTGCACCCTTTCTATTTAAGTGTATCCCATCCTGCAGAAACAATCTCTCCTGCTAACTAGCACAGACCACGCTGAAAAAAAAAAAATTCTACCCCACGAGCCTTGCACAATCTCTCCAGGGGTAAATTGATTGACAAGGCTCTCATCATATATTCCCTCATCATATATGTCTGGACAGAATTGCAGACACTTTCAAATTTTAACTCTGACTTGCAACTCTTTTTCAACATTGACCTGTGCTTGTTAAGTAAGTTTGCATATCTCCTACCCTTAATGTCATTAGTGCCAATGTGAACAACAATATCATCTTTTGTGTCCTTAAAAGATGGTATCTGCTCTACGTCAACTTTTGCCCCTGGCAGACATACCCTGGTCCTATTCTACCTATCCTTTTTGCACAATATATTTCCTGTCTCCCTGATAATAGAATCACCAACAATAACTAGCTCCTGTGGGACCAGTGCATTCTGTCCTGAAGGTTACCGCTGTGTTTCCCAATGATTAAGTGCAAGCCGTGGCATTAATGTGGACGTCTGAGAGCTTGATGGGTTTGCCCAATTTAAGTCCTTCGAGAGCATTACCTTGTTCTTTAAGCTCTCATAAAGACCCATAACAACGCTGCGTTGGTGCCTAACTTCTCCATACTGCTTACATCGAGCAAACACAAAGACACCCTTGGAATTATCATGTCCCATCCCAGAGAGGTCTGCAAACATTGCACAAGTTGCACATTTCTTTGGGCTGTAATGTGTTGGAGAATCGCCCCCTTCGGTTCTCCTCGAAGCCACAGCACTCCCGCCACTTTGCTTTGCTGCTCTAGTCTGGGGCATGATCTCCGTTTAAATACAATTTAATTATTAAGGTTAATTTATTTAATTGATTAATTTACTGTATTCTACTTGACTATACAATACTATACTAAGCTAATGCCGTAATACTTATTCCACTATATAGTTTGCTAAATTAGTTATATCCTTAGCTAAATACAAAAGATATATGCCCAAAAAGTGATTAAAACCTTCAAAATAATACTTATTTATTTCAATTAAAACCCCACTATTCTTCTAAGCTACTAAACATGCTACGATATTCCAGACAAAACACCAATACAATAGCGGTAAGAATAGCGAGTTGTATTGTCACTAACTAAATTTAAAAGTTGCAAAGTCACTAACTAAATTTAAAAGTTGCAAAGTCACTAACTAAATTTAAAATCAATACACTAACGAATGCTACTAAGCCTATTTAATCTACAGCTAGGCCTCGCATAACGCGAGTTCGATTAACGCGATATTCAGTTAAAGCTATTTGAAAAATGATACCACTTTTCGCTTTACACGATGCAAATTTCCAGTTAACGCGATCTTTTTTTTTTATGCGATAGTTGAAAAAGATTTGAATCGCGCGTTAAACTTACCGCGAGTCGTACGGTCAATTAACAAACGTTTGCCTGCTGCCCGCCTCGGTGTGTTCCATCAACCATCGGTAGAAGACGTGTTTGTCTCCTGCTAATAAAGTCAATGCAGACTTGCATTTAAAAATTCAAATTTTTAAATGAGCCAGATGAAAATGTTACCGCGAAGGAGATAACGGTAAAAGAATTAGATGAAATCTTTCGTATCGCATAGAACCTCAAACAAAAGGTTTGATGTTCTCCGCGATATTTATTTCGCCAGGGCCCAGAGAAGATTGTTGTCGCCTATCGGAAATTGATTGATGAAAAGAGAAAGTCAACACTGTTCAAATATTCCCACAACAGCAATTTCTTCATTGTGTATTTTATGTCAGAGGTTCCCAAAGTTTCTCGGTTCACGGTGCCTTTAATGTCTCAGTAATTTTTTCAAGGCGCACCCAGACCAAAAGAAATACCTAACAGTTTCGTTTAGTTGTTAGATCCAAACAACTTAATAAGAAATGCTGAAACTGTGATACCTCGAGCTAGTAGTTCGCGCGGTGTCCGACAGATGTCGAGTATCACTGTGTTTCCCTCGAAAATTTAAAATATTCCACGGCGCACAGTTTAAGAACCACTGTTTTATGCAATAAACATTTAATTCCATAATTATTTTCATTATCTTTTACATTATATACAGTTAAAAAGTTATTTAAAAGGTATTTTTAAAATTCTTTATGGACATTCCAGAAGGTCAAGGACCAATTATAATTTTTCCTATTGGTTATGATATTCGATTAACGCGTTTCCGTTTTGCGCGATGCGCTCGCGGGACGAATTAATCGCGTTCATCGAGGCCCGCCTGTATTTGTAAAACACAAATTAATATGTTAACTAATCAAAAAAATTATAAACTCCAAGGAAGACTTCTGTTTGCAGCAGCTACAGAAGTCTATGTCATGTACAGAGGAATGATACTGCATTCCTCTGTACATGAAGGTGAAGAACTTTGGTCAGGCTGCTTTTTGGTAGGTGGGGGGGGAAGAGAGATGCTAATGAACCAGGACATGATTCCAGGTGTACTAGCAGATCATTGTATTAAATAACAGACATGTTTGTGTCTCAAGGAGCTACTGACAAGTTTTTGGTTTTCTTGAATCATCCTTCACCCTTTCCACTAAGTATAGAGCACACTCAGTTCTCTTCATGGTTCTTATGCTGACAAAAATAAAAAAAGACTTCAAATTGCCTCAGATTAATTTGGCATGAGATATGTAGTTTCCTTCAGCATGAATTGTTGAGGAGGCCTCCATCTTGCAGTGGGTTGATAATGGCTGTACTTTACCTTTTTTTTATATAGATTTTGTGTGTTCAAGGTTTGTTAACTTCACTTTTACTTATCTTTCAAGTAAAAGCAAAGAATATCAGCATCAGCTCTTTTTGTGTACAAACATAAGTATCTAAACCATTGACAAAGTCAGGCAGCTTCATTATAATCTCACTTGTAACACAGCAGCAGAGCCTTTGTTGGCTGTGCTGATGTGGATGGTGTTAGATATCTGATGTGATTTATGGGCCATGAATTCTGATTTTTACAGGTTTGTTGGGTGTTGGAAGTTCTATTATAGTTGGCATTTTTAAGAATTTTTGCCCAATTAATCACCAGGAACTCTCTTGTATGTCAACTACTGATGTCATGCTGCCCAAATGGAGAAAAACACTATTTTTTTTTTTCTAAGTGAGGTTATGAGAAGACTCCTGACAGTCCTTTTGTTCAGTAGTGATATTGCTTTAGAAGTTGGAACAGCTGGCAAATTTGTTAGCACTGCCTCACCTCAAATGTTTCACATGTCACTGCTATGTAATTAGCTGAGAAGAAATATGTCACGTGAAGATATCTGTAATTTAATTCAATGACAAAACTAAAAGAAAAAAAAAGACATTAACTCCTTTATTTCTGAAGTGCTATTGATTAAAAAAAATATCAACTCATCAAGTGAGAATTTTTTGAACTCTGGTTAACTAGTGCATAACCTGTACAGTCATTTTGTTAATCGTGCAGTGGGTGAGAGGCATGTGTGGGAATTGAGGTTTTAATAATAACACCAGTCCAGGTAGGTATTGAGCAAAATTATCAGTTTATTGGTTCTAGAAAGACAGATTAAAAGTTTAAATTTTTTACAAAAGTATCCCAATAACTCAATAATACAGCACAACAAGTAACATTTCAAAATTTTAAGGGCTGTTTTCAAATCAGAATCCTGTGTAATCTGATGGCTTTCTAGCTCTGTGAACAATGAAAACAGCTGAGTTACAACACTCTCAGACTGCACAATGTACTAACTTGAACACTGAGCACAAAGTAGCTGTGAAATGTTGTTGTACGTTGTCCTAGATTACCAAGTTATAGTGATATCTTTGCATAAAATTTAAGCCATTTAGTTATATGCATTTTAGAGAGGAAAGGAGAATAAACTGAAAAATGAAAATAAAATGGAGCCATCGGGACCAAACTAAAATTACAGAAAGATTAAACAAAATAATATAACACAGAAAATGAAATATTTTCTGACTTGTATTTTTTAATGGCTGAAGCAATTTAACTTTCATATAACCAGCACCTTAACAATGCAGTTTACCTTATTAACTGTCAGGAGGACTATGCAGCCAAGTCTTCCTAATGGCCATACCTAATTAAGGTTTACCTCAATTAGATATGGCCATTCCACTGAATCCAATACATAAGTATATTTTCACAACTACAGCTTTTCCAATAATGTCACAAACACAGTATAGAGACAAACTATTGTCTCTATACATAAACAGAGATAAACTATTGTCTCTATACATAAACAGAGACAAAATATAGTCTCTTTGTTATATATCTTTCAAATTGCACATAATGAGAATTCTAAATGCTTCAGCTGCATGATGCCACAAATACACACTTGTTCATAATGATATTTGGCAGACGTACATTGCTGCAGTTATAAACTTCTGTGGCACTACATAGCCTTGGGGAAATATATAAATAATTGCTAACAGTGAGTATGAAGCGATGTAATCATTATTTACACTTATTTCATATATTAAAACAAATATTTAAAGATCATATTTTAAAAGAAATAATCCCCACTGGCATCATCCAGTGAATGAAGAAATGAACTAAATATCTTCCTGTCACAATCAACGTTTAAGTGATTTTGACTTAAAAAATAACCCGATTTCAAGAGGAACTTTTCCTGTAAGTTTATTACATGTTTAAGGTGACCATTTAAATAAAGCTACACGTGACCAATAATACATATTACAATGAAATTAAACAACAAAACAAGCTTACATTTCTGAACTGCACTCATAATAGTTGCTTCACTTTCTGAGTAGCTCCTCTTTAATGATGTACCACGAGAACTGGTAACCTTTGAATATATTAAATTTTATTGGCATTAATACATTGAAATTAAGTTAAGAATAACTCATTAACAAAACATTAAGGATTTGCATGCACCCATTCCTTCACACCCACACATATACACACTCATTCTTCAAAACACCGTATATATAAATAAACTTCTGTTAATATGGTCACATTGCAAATGTGACCCCAATCCACAGAGGATCAAAGGGAAACACAGGTAATTACAGACCTGTTAGTTTAACTTCTGTTCCAGGGAAATTAATGGAGGCACTGGTTAAAGAAGCATTGCAGAATTCTAGACAAGACTTCAGTTATAGCTCAGACACAGCATGCGTTTGTTAAGGGGAAGTCTTGGCTGACCAATTTGATTGGATACTATGTTGTAGTCACAAAGGAAATGGATGCAAAGAATAATTTTGATATATATTTGGATCTTAGAAAGGCCTTTGATACTGTTGCACATGGAAGACTGCTGCAAAAATTGGAGCAGTGTGGCACTGGAGGCAAATTGCTGCTATGGATAAAGGGATCGTCGAGTGGGAGAAAACAGAGAGTGGTAATCAATGGACACTGCTCTTCGTGGACTAATGTTATTAGTGGAGTCCCTCAGGGTTCAGTGTTGGGTCCATTGTTGTTTTCTGTATTTATAAATGATATTGATGATGGTATATCAGGCTTAATGTCCAAGTTTGCAGACGATACGAAGGTTGGCAGGTTGGCTAAACATAAAAAAGCACCTAGAGTGGATGGGATCTACTGAATTATAATTAACGGAGGCACCAAAGGAGGTTTTAACAAACCTGTAGCCATAATTATGAGAGCCTCTTTGTATGCAGGAGAGATCACTGTGGGCTGCAGATGTGTGAATGTAGCACCAATTCACAAAGGGGGATCAAAGGGTGACATGAGTAATTACAGAGCAGTTACCTTAACTTCTGTTCCAGGAAAAATAACGGAGTCACTGGTTAAAGACATAATGCAAGATTATCTAGATAGAAGTACAATTATACTGCACTCACAGCATGGATTTCTTATGGGCAATCCTGTCTGACCAATCTGACTGGATACTGTGAAAGTAAGAAATTAAATGGATGCAAGATATAATAATTTTGACATAAATACTTAATTTCAGGCATTCTTTTGATACTACTGCACACAAAAGACTGCTGCAGAATTTGGAGCAGAGTGGCATTAGGGGCAACAGAGAATATGTCAGTGGTAGAAGACAGAGTGGTTATAAATGGATCCTGTTCTTCATGGACTAATGTTAATAGTGGAATCCCCCAGAGTTCAGTGTTGGGCCTATTGTTGTTTTCTATATTTATTAATGACACCGATGAAGGTATATCAAGCTTAATGCCTATGTTTTCAGGATAAAAATGTTGTCATGATGGTTAATGACAATAATCAAGGCATGTCACTGCAACAATAATAACATCTAGAAAAATTAAGAAGCGGTGCTAAGTGGAAACTGAAGTTTAAAGTTTAACATTAAAAAATGTAAGGTATTGCATATGGGTAGCAGTAATCTCAGGAACAGGAAGGAACTGTGAGAACTAACATGGGAAACACGGACTTTTTCACAATAGGTAACGGGTGTCAGGCAGGGCTGTATTTTGTCACCTCACCTTTTTAATCTTTATGCTGAAGATATCATGCGAGAAGCTTTGGAAGATTTAGATGGGAATCAAAACTGGAGGACTGAAGATAAACAACCTTTGTTATACAGATGATACTGTGCTAATTTGTAATTCTAAGGATCATCTTAAAGAAACTCTGAGGAGAGTATGTGAAGCAAGTAAGAAAAAAGGATTGTTTCTGAATGTGTGCAAAACTAAAATTATGGTGATTGGTGATAATCTTGGTTCCAGTAAAGTGAAGGTTAATGGGCAAGATATTGAAGAAGTTGATGAATTTGATTACTTAGGGTCAAGAATAAATAAAAATAGTGATTGCTCAAACAATGTAAAGAGACGACAGGTAATTGCTAAAATGTTGGTTGCTGATCTGATAAAATTATGGAGAGATCATGATCTGGCCCTGAAGATCAATAATTCGTTAATTTTTCCCGTTGCCACTTATGGATGTGAAGGATGGAATCTAAAAAGAATTGACAGGAAGAAAATCGAGCCATTTGAAATGTGGTGTTACAGGAGAATATTGTGTATTTCTTACTTGGATCGAATAACAAATGAGTGGGTATTGAATAAAACTGGCAGGCCTAAAATTCTTCTTCATGGCATCAACAAAAGAAAATTCAAGTTTTTTGGTCATATAGTAAGAAGGGAAAACTTTCTGTTGAAGAATATAATGGAAGGAAAAACCGAGGGGAAGAGGTGCAGAGGAAGACCTGCAACTAGGTGGAAGGATGGGATCAGTGAACTTCTGTGCATGACACTTTGTGATGCTGCTAGTAGAGCATATGATCGATGCAGCTGGAGGAATTTGTTGGTGGCCACAATAGCTCCTCAGGGAGCTATGTGACTGGAAGAAGAAGTAGTAATCCCAGATTAAATTGCCAATTGTAGTACTACACTCAGGGTAGTGGAAAATGAAAGGCTAGAGGGTAATTGTACAGTCAGATATGAAGTTCTAAGCAATGCAAACAAGCTGCCAGTACAGCTCATGAGATTCTGTCAATGATATACAGGAATTTTGCTAGAAGTTATAAGGAGATGTACAAGGCAATGGCTATACCACACATCTTTACTGTTCCATTCAGGTCTGGAGACCGTATTTTAGGAAGGAGGTAGATTGCTGGAACAGATGCAGAGAAGGGCAATGAGATTGGTGAAATGCACAAAAGGGTGCTCTTACTAAGGCTTCAATTCTGAAAATTGCAGCATCTGGAGACTAGGCACTCGCAAGGTGATCTGATTGAGGTGTTTAAGGATTTGAATGGATTGAGCAAGATTAATGCTGATGATATTCTTCCTCTTGCTCAGATTACTCATTAGAAGGCACAAATTCAAACTCAGGAAGCATGGTTATAGGATAGAGGTGAAGAACCTTCAGTCAGCAGGCAGTTGATTGTTTGAATAAACTTCCATCTGTTGTTGTAGAAGTGAGCAGTTTGAATAAATTCAATTTCAAGAAAGAACCAGTCAAACCACTGGAGAGGATGTACAGGTGATGTGGGGAGGTTGGGGTTTTTTTTTTTTTTTTTTTCCTTTGACTAATGCTGTATAAGCTGCTTTCTTGCATCATTTGCCATTGTACACATTAATAATAATGCTAAATGCTGAAATGGTTGGCTCCTGCACCACGACAACCTGATATGGCACATTGTCATGGTCACTATCCAGAACATTTTTACCAGCAAAAAACATTCATGTGAAGTCACACCCACCCTACTCACCTGATTTGACACTCAGAAACTTCTTTCAGTGTGGCTTATGTTTAAGCTGTAAGAATTTATAATGTGTGTATAAGTACAATAGTTGCTTCCATTGAACGTGTTATGATAGTAGTCAGGATAGAGCAGCTGTGATTATATATGCAGTAGGTGACTAGGTGTTTGGTGACTCTATCTGCCCTTTCGTTTCTGGGAATTCCAGCATGCAACAGAACTTCACCATTTGGCAATTTATATGACAGTGATTAGTTTCATAACAGGATGAGATTAGTTAAGAATAGATTAGTCTCATAACAGGATGAGAGGAGAAGGTTTTAGTGTAGGGAAGTTGCTGCAATTAGGGAGTCTGTAAATTATGAGCTAGGAAGAAGGAAAAACACTATGATTTAAGGCTAATTATACTGGCAATGCATATGCCAGTTTTCTTCACAAAACAAACCATGTTGGGCTTCCAGCTTATTGTTCTTTTCCAGAATAAGCAGAAAACATTTTGAAAGTATCAAAGGCAGTCCACTCACAGGCATGTACTGACTTCTCAGTTCACCATTCCTTGTTTAATACAGCCCTAACTTAGTTTATCAATGCTCAATCTCAATAAGGATCTTTTCTCAAAAAAAACTCATCCAAGACTTCCAGCTAGAGGACTAGGAAGATCATGTTACCAGATCTGGTCTCATCTCATCCACTGATGCAATCCCATGTTCAAGGACTCTCCACTTTGTGACAGGCTGTCTAAAATTTCTATTTCATCCTCCAACTTAAAGTGGCTAATCAACTCCCTTCCAACTTTCTCTGCAATAGGACTAGATGGTATACCTAACTGCTGCCTCAAAATCTGTAGCTTCTGCTTCCTAGATTTCTTGGAAACTATTTACAACCAACTTTCAGCAAGCTTATATACCTCCAGACTGGGAATGCTATTGAAATTCTCCTGTTTTCAATTGTGCAGAGTCACAAGAATCAAACTCATTTCCAAGATTTATGCAACATGGGAGAAAAAGAAGCATCTTCATTGCTTCTTCCTTAATATTACTATTGCTTTCAATTCAGTTGCTGCTGATTCTCCAATATCCGCTCCAGAACTATTATTTCATCTCAAGTCCTTTGCTGAAAGTATTTGAACAGTTACTTTATGATTGTACTGTTATGTTTTCTAACAAATCCACATTTCATTCAAGTCACCCCAACTTCGGCTTTTAACATTCATGACATTTTCCTGGCTTTACCAGCCCCTTCCAGTAAAGTAAGCCTTCTCAATTCATTGTGTATGATTCAAGAATTTATTAATTACTTCCTTGATTATGAGGGACATTTGGAAAGTTTATGGCCCGAGAATGAAAGAGTAGTGGTACAGTGGAAATTTTTTCTGTACTTAATGCATAACACTTCAAATAGTATCCCGCTAAGTTTCATGCAGTTTCAATAACTTTTTTAATTACAGGTCCTGAAGTCAACAAAGTTGTGTAAATGAGGAAAGATGAACAAAATCAGTCAGCATGCAGTCATCCAATATTTGAGAAAAAAGTGACTAATGCCAAAAGCAATTCATAGGGATATGATTGCAAAATTGGGAGATGTCCCTTCCTATTCTGTAGTAAGAAGTAGTTTTTTTTTTTTTTTTTTGATTTGGTAGTTGTTGGCGCATCGGCTCATATTGCACCTCCCAAGGTTTTTGCAGTACTTTGATCCAAGCCCGAGGCGGGAATCGAACCCGCGACCTTTGGGTTACCGGGCAGGTACTTTACCCACTCGGCTAGCCTGGTCGGCTAGTAAGAAGTAGTAAGCAGAATCTAAATGAGAGAGGGAGAGCCTGGAAGATGACCCATGCTGTGGAAGACTTGCAATGTCCATCACTCCAGAAGTTGTTAACAGTGTACATGATCTGGTGATAAGTGATCAATGAGTGACAGTTCAGTACATTTCCAGCATCTTGAGCACCTCATCTGAACATATGTACCATATAATAACAGGGGTTCTCGCTATGAGAAAGGTCAGCATGATGGGTCTCAAAGTTGTTGACAGCAGATCAAAAATGCATAAGACAAGAGTTGTCAAGTCAAGTGAATATTTGCACCATTCTCATGCAGATGCAACAAATTTCCTTGCAAAGTTTGTGACTATGGATGAGATGTGGTTGATCCCTTTCAGCCAGAGACAAAAGGAGCAATCGAAATAGTGGAAATACATCTCTTCTTCCCCATCTACAAAGAAAGCCAAATCAATTCCTTCTGGTGGCAAGGTGATAGTATTGATTTTTTGGGATGCTGATAGAGTATTACTAGTGGGTTACCTTCAGAAATGCCAGACAGTCACAGGAGCATATTACGCAGACCTTGTGAGACAATTGCATGAAACCCCATCACCTCGGTCCAAACTTTCCAGAATAAACAAATTTCATTCTTCATTTGTCAACATCTCTATCAATCGATACACCTATTTTGATCTTGACCCCAATATCTGGCTTCACAACAAAGTATACAGAAAAACTATTTTAGACTCAGTGATATCAAACTTCTGACTACAGGCCAACTCGTGGCATGTAGAACCATTTAATGTTTTACAGTCCAACTTCATAAACTTACCATTATAAACTTTATAATGGTAAGGGTAAAACTTTATAAAAAAGATAGCTTGAATATCAAATCCAGAAAAAATTGTCTTTCTTTTCTGCAATATCAAAATTACAGAAATATCTATTGTTATAAATAGCATAAATCATGGTGGTACTAAGGAAGGAAGGAATGAATAAAATGAAGCCCAAGTGCAGAATTTGCATTACGTTTTAGAAAAAAATGGAAGAGGAGAATCAATGCTCGCTACACAATAACCTTATACGATAACTGAGACTAACAGCAATTTTGTGAAACTGTAAAACAGCTAAGTAAAAATCTATTAATTTTATTTTCTATTAATATGTAAAATAAAAATAGTCACCTTAGGTGATGAGAAATGATTAGGCATCAAGCATGTCAGCTGTTCACTGCAGGTTCCTGAACTATTACAGATAGCATTACCATTCAGATTTTCCTTGTTCTCAACAACTTCTGAAGCCTAAAAAGTAATAAGTGAAAATGAAAACAGTAATATTAGCCTTAAAAAATTATTACTCTTATGATTAATTTATGTTAGTCAAATGTAAATTCTTCAAATAAAATAAAGATCTATTACTATGTAGTTGTGTACAGATTCCTAACCTAACCTATGGCTATTAGAAGTACAATTTGTAAAGATTTATTGACAAGATATAATGAAAAATTTTAAAAATCAAAACCTGAGGTTAAAAAAAACTTACTAAGTGAGTAAAAAACTGCATTCAACCATAAATCACTTTGAAATCTTGTGTTGCACCTACTTTGAAATCTCGTGTTGCAACTTGTAAAATTTCAGTTACTTGAGGTTTCTAAGAGAGATTGTCTATCTGAGTCTGTTTATTCAGAAATGGGAGGTTTATTGGCTGAGAACAATTTCAAGTACATCTTTATTCCATATGAGAAGTTCAAAATTCTTATGATGACCATAACATCATTAAACACCACAATGTGTAGAAATAAAGATTGCCCCTAAAATGAGGTGATATCCATATATTAATATGTCATCAGTAATCAAGGCAGTGATACCTAATCTTGCTTTTGATTGAGTAGAGGTCAAATATAATAAGACTTTTTGCTCAGCTGGCATAGTTTGAACAGGACTTCTAATTAACTGGTTGATTACCTGCATATTGGCTGTTTTCAACTTGCCTAATTTTTAGCAACTTGTTTTTAATCCAATTTATTTAGGAAGTCAAATGATACATGTGAAAATAGAGGCCTTGGATCAAGTAATGCTAATACAGATTTGACTTCTATAAACATACTTTGGAAAGTTTCTACCACATTTGTGTGAGGTTTGTCTCTGAATGATGACACATTGGCTACATTCCCCAACCCAAACTTTTAACATTAATATCACTGTTTGAAAGCGTTGGTTTTGTTAACTTTATTTAACTTACAGTTAATTGTGTATCTGAATTGGTTAAGTTCTCAACCTAGTTGTGTGATTTGCCTCTGAATGATGACATATTGGCCACATTCCCCAACCCCTCACTCAGTTACAGAAATAACTCAGTTACTGGAAATAACTTCCCATGACTCAGCCATAATCTTTTTGGCTGAGTCATGGGAAGTTTTCTGTCTCTTTTCTCAACCAATTAGGTTCTTTATTAAACAAACTCTGTCCTTTGAGGCAAGTGTTTTTTGCAAAATGTGGTGCAGAACAAATGAAGCAAAGTGGTCAACTGTCTGCAAAGAATCCCTTTTGGAAGAAGGTCAATTTAAATTTTGGTCAAGAGACTTTTGACGTAATCAACTACACAATTTTCCTAATTTCCTGGATTTCTCTGGAAAATTTTGATTTCCATTTTTCAGCCTCCTTTTTTGAAATGCAGATGAGAAATTTCAGGACAAGAGTTATCTTCAGAGCCATCAACCCTGATCTATGATTTGGAATCACTTCTCTTAAATTTATATTTGAATCAATATCGATATTCTCTATAGATCTGACAACACTTAATTAAGGTTCAGGCATTTTCTTCATAAACCTTCTCATGCCTTCATTTATTCCTCTTAAGAACTGAAGAAACATTAGTCTTTTCATAAAATCAGCTTCAATAGGCTCTATGTATTGCTTCTGTAAAGGCGACTACGATGGACTGAGACAGTATTTAAATTCTATACAGTGGGACCAACTGATGACGTTACCAACAGCAAATTCAAAATGGGGAGCATTCAAAGAACTTATCTTGGAAGCTACTAGGCTTTACATACCAACTAAGAAATATTGTTCAAGGTTTAGGCCAAAATGGATGTCAGATGAACTAATGAGGCATATGGCAGAGAAGAAAAATGCATGGGATACTTACAAATTAACACATGACACAGAAGCCTATGATAGATACAAGTTGATATGCAACCAAGTTACAAAGGAGGTTAGGCAGGCGAAGGCAGATTACGAGAAATCCTTGGCAAGGGATGCAAAGAAAAACAGCAAAGAGTTCTTTACTTATGTAAACTCTAGAAGGAAGGGGATGAATCAGATTGGTCCACTGGATATTGATGGGTCAACTGTTGATGATCCTGCTCAGGTAGCTAACAAACTAAATGAATATTTTGCATCGACATTCGCACATGAGGAGTTATTCAGCAAGGGGAATGCCAGAGGTGTATTCAACTCTAGCAGTAAGCTACAGAATCTTGAAATAACTGGGAGTAAAGTGGAGGAGAAACTGTTGAAGATAAACACAAGAAAGGCACCCGGGGTGGATGGGATCTATCCAGTTATATTAAAGGAGGCAGCAAAGGAAGTAAGCAAACCCTTAGCCATAATTATGAGAGCGTCCTTGGACTCAGGGGAGATACCCATAGACTGGAAATGTGCAAATGTGACCCCAATTCACAAAGGAGGATCAAAGGCTGACACAAGTAATTATAGACCTGTGAGCTTAACTTCTGTTCCAGGAAAATTAATGGAGGCACTGGTTAAAGAAGCACTGCAGGATCATTTAGACAAGACTTCAGTTACAGCTCAGACACAGCATGGTTTTGTTAAGGGGAAGTCTTGCCTGACCAACTTGATTGGATACTATGATGCAGTCACAAAAGAACTGGATGCAGGGAATAACTTTGATATTATATACTTGGATCTTAGAAAGGCTTTTGATACTGTTGCACATGGAAGACTGCTACACAAATTGGAGCAGTGTGACATTGGAGGCAAATTGCTGCTATGGATAAAGGGGTGGTTGAGGGGGAGAAGACAGAGAGTGGTAATCAATGGACACTGCTCATCGTGGACTAATGTTATTAGTGGAGTCCCTCAGGGCTCAGTGTTGGGTCCATTATTGTTTTCTGTATTTATAAATGATACTGATGATGGTATATCAAGCTTAATGTCCAAGTTTGCAGATGATACAAAGGTTGGCAGTGTTGTCAAGGACACTACTGACACTATGCTGCTGCAACAGGATCTGGAAAGGTTGAGCAGATGAGCTGAGAGGTGGCAAATGAAGTTTAACATTGACAAATGTAAAGTACTACACATGGGAAACAGCAACCCCAGAGCAACGTATCAACTCTGTGGTACTACACTGACAGTGGTAGAGAATGAAAGGGACTTGGGGGTGGTTGTGCAGGCAGATATGAAGTTCTCTGAGCAGTGCAGACGGGCTGCAAGAGTAGCTCATGGAGTATTGTCAATGATATACAGGAATTTTTCCAGCAGGGATAAGGAGGTGATTATTCCCTTGTATAAGGCAATGGTCAGGCCACACCTAGAGTACTGTATACAGGTCTGGAGGCCTCATTTCAAGAAGGATGTAGAGCTGCTGGAATGAGTACAGAGAAGGGCAACAAGATTAGTGAATGGAACAAAGGGGTGCTCTTACGAAGAAAGGCTTAAGTTTTGCAAATTACAGTGTCTGGAGACTAGGCACCGGCGAGGTGATCTGATAGAGGTGTATAAAGCCTTGAATGGTTTAAGCATGCTCAATGCTGATGGGATTCTTCCTCTAGTTCAGAAAAATCACCTGAGAGGGCATAAATTCAAATTGAGGAAAGACAGATGTAGGATAGACGTGCGGAAATTTGCCTTTAGCCAGCGGGTGGTTGGTTGGTGGAACAGACTTCCATCCCTTGTGGTGGAGGTTGATAGCCTAAATAAGTTTAAGGCTCAGCTGGACAGGTATTTTGAACGAACAGAGGGGTGAAGTGGAAGTGGGGTTTTTTTTTTTTTTTTTTTGGCTGATGCTGCATAAGCTTGCTTTCTTGCATCAAATGCCTCTACTAATGCTAATGCTAATGTTGTATAAAAATTCTTTGAATTAATGAGTCCATTGTAGAAATGTTGAATTTTCTCATTCCTTGCCTGACTGAAAAATAAATTTTCTTATATGAGTAATCTTTTTTGAGAATTTTTCTATTAATCCATGCTTTAATATTTAGAATTACTGGCTAATATTTAAATTTGGTATTCTTCATTTGTAAGTTTTGCTGAACTTTTCAAACATGGTGAACTTCTTATTAAAAATTAGCTTTTCCTTGAAAGAATCTCCTTTATAATTAAAATCATATATTCTTTTAGCCAAGATGCAGTTTTAAAGTTTTTCGTGTTCCAGAGAATCATGGATATTTTGATCTTTACTTTCTCACAAAAAGGAATCCAATAATGATCCAGGATTGTAAAAAGGAAAATTGCTAGTAAAGTTGTTACTTTGTTCATTAATGTCACCAAAAAGCCATGGGCATTGATGCCTCCATTATGTTTCTTTTCCAAAAAAAAAAAAAAAGTTTTAATTGAAGAGCAATTATTTTAGAAAAGCTAACTTTTAATACTATTCACAGTTGTGATAAATTATACGTATTTATTGACAAAGGATCTTCATTTTGGTTTCTTCATTTTCAACACCCTCAAGTTAACTTTAATTAGCCTTTACGTTACCTGTATAGACAATCCACACTGGCCCTTTTTACTTGAGATGTCAAAGAAAAGGTATTTATATTTATTGTAACACAGATCCTTGTTTCCTAGAAAAACAAAGGTTTACCTTTTTCTGTTCTGTAAATAATTTATAGCGGCATCAGCATTCTTAAAAAAATTAAAATGTGATGTAATCTGGAGTATAAATATTTTTGTATAGTTTGAAAACAAACATGTTTATGTTTTCGAAACAAGTTTCGAAAACACAAACATAACAAATTAATTAATAAATAAAACATACTAACATAAAAATAAAATTGTTTATGTTAGTATGTGTCAACAACTAAGAGTTCTAAGTTGTGACTAACTATCCTTACCCCTCAGCTTTTTATCACCCTAAATTGCTAGTAATTCTTTGGCAAGTTTATTATCAAAATTAACAATTATAGTATCATAATGTATCAAAAACCCTTTGTTTTAAAGTAAGCACCATTATTATTTAATTAAAGTAAACACACATGGAGCAAATAAGTAACACTCCATTGGTGAAGTGTTACTTATTCAAGGTACTGCAATATCATTGCAACTCGTGAAGGTTTTCACAATATGAGATATAATTAAAATGATTGCATTTACATACTTCGGGTAGTTTGCTACGTATTAAAAAAAAAAAAAAAAAAAACAAAGGTGTGATTGCACTAATCCATACATCAGTAAACTCCCACGTAGCTTGAGGCATTTGTCCAAGAATGCTTTTTAATCTAAATTACTGCACACCATCAGGCATCTCTCATATTGTGGAGTTATACTTCATAACTGAGTTGTCATGATTGCAACACTAGGGTACCTGCCTGCCCACTGAAGAGAGGCCAAAAAGCCTTGAAATGGTGCCATCTGAGTGGCAGTATCTGCCAAGAATAAGTAACGATAGTCCTCTCCATTTGTGAAATGTTACTTATTAGAGGTAGTACAATATTATGGCAACGCATTGTGAAGGTTTCACAATATGAGATGATTAAAACAATGCTATTCACCTACTTTAGGTAGTTTGCTATGTATAAAAATGATGCAATTGCACTAACCCATATGTCAGTTATCTCACTAACTGAAATTTTCAAAATGCAAACTGCTGTTTGGTACAAAATCCCATTTAATATAGTGTTTTACAAAAGTGACTCTTCTGGAAACATTTAAATTCGGTATTCTTCTTCCTTTGCAAGTTTTGCTGAACTTTTCAAACATGTAGAACAAAGCAAATGTGATTTCAGCTCTTGTTTTAATTATAAAATTTTCTTGTACCTTGTTATTGAAAAGGAAACAAATTTATTTAATACCATGTATCATGTAGAAAGAAAAAGAAAAGACCTTATTGACATCAGCATAAATCCTTTTGGAAGTGTTACAAACATTCCAAAGTTTCCAACTTAGTGTTGGCATTTAAATTACTGAGATTTCCACATTTCTTGTGTTCCAGTATTGTGAAATAAACTTTCATTACCACAAAACATTTAATACAGCTTCAAAAAAATAAAGATAGGATAACAATACTTTACACATGAATATAACATTCAAGTCTTCACTACTTCAAATACAGTTCATAAAACAGTTGATCTGTTTTTATTTGCATTTGTCAAAATAAGTCTATTCACAAAATTCATATAGAGTTTAAAGAGTTTAAATGTAGACACATATATACAAATGTGTCTACATTTTACACTACAATTAAGGTTTAACATTAGATTCACACAAAGCATTTCATATTATTATATTTAGAACACATTTGACTTGTATAACAGAAATTAGAATAAGCCAGTGGTTCCCAAACCACTGAGATTTACGAACCCGTTCGAAAATCAAAAAGTGTGTGGACCCATATATATTAGGTCAAAGTCCGAATTGATTTTTATTTTGTGAGTGGTGGTGAAAATTTTTTTTTTTTTTTTGTTTTGGACGGGAAGCATTACCAGTAATTAAGGCCTAACTAACTGGCTAGCCATATGTTGGTTCGCCTATAGTTCCATGTTGATTGTTAACATGGAATCAAGTTAACAAATATATAAATGTAAAGTTTGGAAAGATTTAAAGTAAAAGGAGAGAGGGAGGAAATAAAGGGAATTATTAAAGATTGAGTCAAGAAATATTAGGAATATAGCTAGGAAGAATTAGGAAGGTAACATTCCTTCACATGGCCGTCTCTCTGCTACTTCTTCAGGGGCTTTGAGCAGACAGATAGCCATACTAAAAGAATGTCTCATGCATACCTGTTTCTGTAGTCTCAATAACAGTTTTGCTTAGTAAGTATTCATGTTTAGTCATGGATGTCCTATAACTATAAGGCAAATAAATTTAAAAATCTGAGCAAATATAAGTATACTAATTCAGCTGCATTATCAGGAAGTATTAACGACCTTAACAGTCATTAGCCTTAAATTCCATACTACTAAATAACCACCATGCATAGAACAAAGACAAGTAACAAAACACTGTACAGGCATCACATTAAAACTGCATCAGGGCTTCGACACAACCTCAAAGGACCCGTTAATTCCTGTAAATAGTAAAGTAGCATTCAATGTTGCCCAGTCACCGGTAATTAACAAGAAACCAGAAGGTGCCTACAGAAATAAATTCTTCCCATACATCGAAGATTATATAGATAATTTACTCCGGCAGAACCAACTAAAATTTAAGAAATGCTCTAGTAAATTATGTAAGATGTGTCCATACATGCACAACAAGCACAGCCCCACAACAGAAAATTTCCCAGTATTTTGCCATATGCAAAACATCGTTTACCTTATTATATGCAAAGAATGCGGGATACAATACATTGGACAAACCAGTACAGAACTGCATATAAGACTGAACCTGCACAGATTGCAAATTAAGAAATTTGGAGAAAGACCCACCAAATGTAAAACCGCTATAACTTTAGATAAATACACCAATGAGATAGAACTAAAACACTTCCAAAAGCATCAGTTAACCAATATATCTATAGCTATACTAGCTATAGAAGAAAACGCCAAAAAAAGGGAAATAGTGGAAGACCTCTATATATTACAATACAAATCTCTATACCCATACGGACTAAACAATAGGTTCAATGGCAGAAACTTCACTTGGCCTGGGGCGAAACAATGCACATACACAGTATTCCGACTAGCTAAAAATATACAGGGAAACACTCTAAGAAACAATAAAGTTCAGAAAGAATACGGCAGCTACAACAGTACCAGCACACAAAAACTTAACAACTTTGAATTGCTGCTCACCAAATGGGATAACCAAATGGGATAACATTAAAACCACAACACACTGTTTGCACTAAAGTGCAGCAAACTAAAAGCCCTAAATAAGATTTGTCTACAATACTCCTTCAAAAACATACATCTCAAACACACCATCGAAGATATTACCAGATTTAAAATCAGATTCATCCAACCTGAAAACAAAACAAAAGAATACTGCATAGTAAAATATCAAAATCATTTTTGACCATGTTAACCTCAGAGAAGTCTTTGATACGATTTTAAAAACCTACCTATAGATAAAATTAATATAAATATCAGACAGATTTGTAAGGCCCATCGGAACGGACTTATGCAACTACAAAAACACCATAGCAAACCTGAACAAAATTGTTCAGGTTTGCTATGGTTCCATAGCCAACCTTTACTTGTCACTGCAAAGAAAACAAATATAAAGATTACATAGAACCACACCACAAACACATAATCACAGGCGACCTCAATACAGTCGAGGATCCAGCATTAAAAGAAATCATGGATAAAAGAATGAAATTTAGACCAAACCCCCATACCAGCCTAGAAAGCATACAAAGATTGATTAGAATGGATCTTTTACAATTTGCTTATAAACTAGCCTATAAATATAACACCAGTGGAAGACTTTCAAATTTGGATTAACAGCATTTCAGATCATGTTAGCATTAGTAGAGGCATACGATACAAGAAAACAAGCTAACGCAGCATCAGCAGAAAAAAAAACCGCTCCCATTTCACCCCTCCATTCATTCCAAATACCTGTCCAGCTCAGCCTTAAATTTATTTAGGCTATCAACTTCCACAACGAAAGATGGAAGTCTGTTCCATCAATCAACTACCCACTGGCTAAAGGCAAACTTCCACACATCTTTATGGCAAGGTTCAGAGACTACATACAACACCAATATAACTACAAGCAATACAACCTAAAAAGAATAAATAACAAAATCAAATACTTGCAAAAAAAAATTTTTTATAACTAGCACAGACAAAGCCAATAACAACTTCAGTATTATTTGCAAAAAATTCTACACAGACACACTCAACAAGGAACTGAACAACAGTGAAATCACCAACTCCACCCATAGTACTATTACAAAAAAAAACTAATAGCCATGCATAAAAAAGTTAAATTAAAAATCAGTAACACTAGATTTCCATTTGTTTATTGGATCCCAAAGTTCCATAAAGTCCTGGTAGGCTGCAGATTCATTACCACATGCAGGAACAGCTACATTAAAAACCCCAGTAAAAAACTGGAGGCCAAACTAAACACAATATCTACCAACCTCACCAATACCAAGTTCATTTCAGACAATAGAAAATGCATAGAATACATCAAAAATAATATCAGCAAAGCGTACACCTACGATTTTAAAAATCTATTTACAAACATTTCACACGATAATTTAAAAAAGTGCTAACAGACTACTACTGGCTAGACCTAATAAATCTATGCATAATCAACAACTACATGCTTATGGAAGACTGCATCTACGATCTACATGCAAAGTAGGGGGGGTGGCAATGGGAGCAAGCAACTCGAGTTCCATTGCCAACGTTTACTTGCACTACTACGAAAACAAAATTAAAGGCGACAATTTTCTTCAGATACACTGATGTCTTAGTTGTCAATTGTGATAAATTTGACAGATTAGCACTGGAAATATATTCCACAGACCTGACCATTGAATGCACCAACCCTAAAAGCCATCTACAAGCCATATACCTCAACAGCAAAATAACTATCAAAGAAAATAAAGTCTACACAGGACACTGCGACAAAAGAGACCATTTCAACTTCCAAGTCATTAGACTCACAAACTGGGAGACCAATTTAACAAAACAAATACATGGTAATGTAATCAGAAATCAAACTAACAGAATAATACACATCTGTAGTAACCAGGAAAACATGCTGGACGCATTACAAAAACTGAAAACTAATTTAATCCAGAACAAAATGCCTGTTAATTTCATCAGATACCATATTAAAGCAGCCATCCAAGCCAATTTAATCTATATCACCCCAACACTAACCCTAACAGGGTCATGGAGCAACAGTTTGGGGCCCCTATTAGACCCCTGGGTTCATTGTGCTTAGACAAGGCTCGTTGTCTGACCGCACTGCAACCCAGATGTCCAAATTCAACCCCTAATAAAACAATAACTATAATAGGAGTTCTCATGCTGACCCTGGCTACATTAAACCCCATACCAATCCCAACCCCAACCCTTTATAGTACTAACTTCACTGGATATTATAAATTTGACAGCAAAGTGATACAAACAGCAACAAAAGCAAACACGCTACACCTCTTCTTCAGATTATAATAAAGTCCAAAGCACCACAAGGTTAAAAATCACCGATGGGGGGAGGATGTAAATATGTATATAGTTATCCCACTGGCTGTTATGCTGTAGAAAGGTTATACCCGTCCTTGTCCAGTGGATAACATTACCATTTTGATTTTCAAAAAAAATGTAATCCTAAAATGTATTAACACAAACATCTATATAGGTATTCACAGTAATCCCTAACCATTGATTACAAATTTAATACAGGTCGCATAATCACTAACAAACAAATTAACCCATCCCTTAAACATATATAATTATTAATGACAGACTAAGCAAAAAATCACACAGAATGGCGCCCCGGCCTCATACCAACCACCAGCTATAGTGATCGCAGGTAAATACCTATATACTTTTTATATTTACTCTGTTGCATACTCATCGGGCTTTGGGTCTCAATCCCAGTTTGCAGCTAATAATAATCCAAAAATTAAATTTTATTAGCCTTATTACATTAGATTGTTGTTGTTGTTATTTGGTTTTTAGGAGCATTAGCAACTAAGGCCATATTGCTCAGGGTATGCGGTGGTCATTCCCTGATCTTTCCACATCCTCCGTATTTGGTGGTGACGGGCTCGAACCCCGGTCTAATCGAGAAGCGTGTGCTACGCACTGCTGCTCCTTCCCACCTGGCTACGGAGGTGACTTATTACATTAGGACATTCATAACTAAACATAAGTACTTACTTACTAAGCAACACTATTATCAAGACTACAGAAACGAGTATGCATGAGACATTCTTTTAGTATGGCTATCTGTCTGCTCAAAGCCCCTGAGGAAGTAGCAGAGAGATGGCTATGTGAAGGAATGTTACCTTCCTAATTCTTCCTAGCTATTTCCTAATATTTCTTGATTCAATCATTAATAATTCCCTTTATTTCCTCTCTCCTCTTACTTTAAATCTTTCCAAACTTTACATTTATATATTTGTTAACTTGATTCCATGTTAATTGTTAACATGGAACTATAGGCGAACCAACAACTGCTAGAACAGCTATGGCTAGCCAGTTAGTTAGGCCTTAATTACCGGTAATGTTTCCTGCCCAAAAAAAAAATTTCACACCACTCGCAACACAAAAATCAATCGGGATTTTGACCTAATATATCAATGCGCATATAATGGCTAATTGTTTAATTCACAATAGCATTAATGCCGCATAACTGCAGCATTGTCACACCTGAACATTTAATAAAAATAGAACATAGGCTTAAAAGTAGTGTTCAAGAAAATATATATACAAGTTTGTATTAATATATTGAATAAAGTAGGCATAAATGGATGTGAAAGTTACACAAAGTGCTAGTAACTAGAAGGATGACGAAAGTAGAAAAAGTGTAGTAGATTTGTGAAAGAATGTTAATATCCTAAAGGTTATGATAAATGAGGCAAAATTATGGGCTGAATTACCAAGCCAATAGAAAGTGGAAGAACTGTAAAGTAAAATTAGTACATCAAAATATTAATAAAATAAAAGTGGTATAGCTGTCATCAGATATGGGGAGGAAACATTCAGAAAATGGTAAAATATAGGTAAGGCAAATATGCTTGATCTGATGTCAGCTGAAAAAAATATTGATGCATGATCAGGTATTTCATCAGGGGACTACACCTGGCCATGTATCAGGAACTGTGTTTCTATACTTGTCCATAGTAGTAGAAGAAAAGTGAAAGGCCAAAAAGCAACAAAAATGAAATCAGTACATTCTAATACAGTATGGACAAGGTAGTCCCAACATAGTGTAATTTAGGTAAAAATAAGGATCAAGTTAGAATAAATATGGTTAATATAAATATGTAGAATTTAATTTTGCTTAGATAGGAATTCAATGATTCAATAAATAAATTTAGAACAAGCACATTGTACAGGGTGAGGTATTAAATTGACGATGGGGAAGGGAAAAAGGAGTATTTTAAATAAAGAAAGATGAAAAATAGCAATATAAGTAGTATAATAGGAACGTTCGTATCACCCTCGTATGCACTGATAGTTTTACAAATGGGAAGAACAGTAGAAATAGACAGTAGAAAGACATAAAGCAAAGAAAAAGTTATTAAATAACACTAAGCTTGCTGGGGTTGTGAAGCCCAACCTTATATTAAGGGCTCTGGCATTTGTAAGTGTTAGTATAAAAGGGAGCTAATAGCAAATGCTTCTTTTGAAAGTAAAAATGTGTGTCGAAACATGCTGAGAATCTAAAATGAAAACCAAAAGTATAAGAAAGTGAAAGATACCTGGAGTATTTCAAGAAATGCATAGCGGAAATAAGCTGGAAGGAAAAATATACATACCAGAAGGAAAAAGGCGGGGAGATGAAGCGCACATATTCAGTAGAGTAGATGAATGCATGCACACTTCAACTACATTGGCAATATATCTACATGATAACTCAATTTATAGTAGCATAGCGGACTTAATAGTAAGCTGCGAAGAATGCAAAACAGTAGTAAAAATAGTGACCTCTATTGCCGTATTTAGAATACAAGCATATGGAGATAATTTAAAATTAGTGCTGGAAAAAGAAAAGCGGTTGGAATAGTATGACTTTACCGTGATAAAGTCATACATAATTATAAAAATAAACATACTGCCATTAGATAGATAGATAGATAGATAAAGAGTGTTGAACAATACAATGGCAAAAAATATACACATTAGACCAAATGATGAGGCTACGTTATATTAAGCTGAATAGTCTCATATAAGGGAATGATTGTAAATTTATCAGAGTATAGAAAACAAGAATCATCAAATGTTTTGAGGTATAAATAGATTAATAATTATAATCTATCATCCAAAAAGGTGTAGTAAGAATCCAATTTAGCAAGAAAATACATCCAAGGAAAAAGTACTAATTAAATTTTTTTTTTTTTATGAAACCTCCAAACACGAGAGGTATTAGAACCTATAGTACTTGGTACCATGCTTGGGTTGGAGGTTGAGAAGACGAAAGATATTTGTTAACATTAGACTTGAACTTCTGTAGACTGTAATCTTCAGGAATACGTACGAAGGAAGGTTGTTCCAGAAAACGGCAGTTGAATGAATAAAATAGGAAGATGAAAAGTTGGTTCTGTGAGTTTGAAGTTGGACAGTAAATGGATGTTGGCTGGTGGCAGCACATGTTCGGACTGTATTGAAAGAGAGACCGGAAATTATAGAAGCCAATTCAGAAGACCAGTATGCATAGAAGTATCTGTAGAAGTGGCATGCAGCAGAAACAGTATGTCTATGAGACAGCGAGTGGAGAGACGCTGTTAGAGATGAATCATTAATTAACCTAACTGCCCTCTTCTGAATGGAATCAAGAAGCCTGAGAGAGGTTTTGGGGGCACCGCCCCAGATGTGGGAACAATATTCCATGGCAGGGCGGATTTGCAATTTATACAGAGTGAGCAGCTGGTTGGAAGAAAAGTAATGCCGAGAGTGAAAGAGAAAACCAAGTTTTTTAGGTGCAGAGGAAGCAATATTTGTAATATGCTTGTATTGTGCCAACAGCGATTAGAAGTCAGGGTAATCTCCAAAAGAGATATATCATTTTGCCTAGAAATTGCAGTGTCACTAAAGATAAGCATAGGAGCAGAAGAATCCTTTTTGCGAGATATAAGACAAGACTGAGTTTTAGAAGGGTTGAAATCAACTAAGTTCTCTTTGCCCCACTGGAGAATTACCTGAAGATTGGAATTTAAGGAATTGGTAGCAGATTTTCGAGAAGTTGAAGCTGATTGAGCAGGACAAGGTTTCTCAAAATGGAAAGTAGAATGCAATGTGCTATCATCGGCAAACTATGGATAGGATTTCCAGTCAATGGAAGAAGGTCATTAATATACAAGAGGAAAAGAGTGGGGGAAAGAACTGAACTTTGGGGGACACCGGCATTAGTGGAGAAGTTAGAAGACAGAGAGCCATTTACCATCACCCTCAGTGAGCGATCAGAGAGAAAACTGGATAACCAATTACTAAAAACAGTTGGCAAACCATAAGATGGATGCTTGTATAGAAGACCTCTATGCCAAACACGATCGAAAGCCTTTGAGATGTCAAGAGCAACTACTTGTGTTTCACTGAACCTTTCCATTGAATTTGTCCATAAATGGGTAACATAAGCCAGAATATCACCAGTGGATCGACACTGACGGAATCCATACTGGTGATTGCTGATCAGACGGAAGGTTTCTAGGTAGTTTAAGAGTTGGCGGTTAATTGATTTCTCCATTACTTTAGAAAAAGTAGAAGTAATTGCAATGGGATGATAATTGGATGGGAGGGATTTGTCACCCTTTTTAGGATCTGGCTGGATATGAGCAAAGCCGTGGCCTACAAATTCCCCAGACATCAATCCCATCGAGTATCTTGGGTTTGTGTTGAAACAGCACCTCCGATCTGAGGCATCTCAACAATGGACCTTACAGGAATTAAAAGATCTGCTGGTTACGTGTTGGTACCAGATGCCACGATACACATTTTAGAAATCTTGTAGCTTCCATGCTTTGCCAGGTACAATTTGTTTTGGTTGCACGTTGAGGACCAACATCATATTAGGTAGGTGGTCATAATGTTTTGGCTCATCGGTGTATAGTTTTTGAGGTGAAAGCACATTTGCATTTTCATCTTGGTCTTTGACGAATTAAATTTTTTGGGAATAAATTTGTCCACTAACATACGAGTAGCATTGTCCCTAATATAATTACAGTACAAATTTTACGAATTTTATGGTTATTTATATAATTTTTGGATTACTATTTATAATTTTTTTCCATTTTATCTGTATTTTATTTTATTTTTTTTTTTTTCATTCTTTAATTAATGAAGTCAGTTTTTTTTTTTTTTTTTGTTTAGTTTCTTTATTTACTTGGGTTTGATTTATTTTATCCCCCACCATAACTAAGTTGTAATTTACAGTTTATCCGGATTTTGAAATGGTTGCCCGCAGAGTATTTAAAAAGTTATAGAGAGAATGTTAAAATATCTGTTCATTTGGTCTTTCTGTTTCATCTGCCTCTTCACTGAACGATACTGTCTGAAACAGACATATGTAGAGTGGCAGTAGGTTTTGTGTTTGTGGACAATAGTCAGCAAGTCATAGCCTGGTTTATTTGCTGTACCTACCTTTGATACTTAGGCTTTGTCCAATGTATATTTAGTTGGATATAAAGTTTTAGGCAATAGCACTTTGTACACACGTTTTCACAAATTAATGAGATGACAAGGACAGCCAGTCACAAGGTACTTGATCTCCTCTTTTAAATACCCCTGCCATAACAGGGGCACTTTCCACAAGTTCAGAAAAACATGTACAAATGTTAAACCCTGTAGTATACCTTTAAATGCTGGTAATTGCTGGCAGGGACTGAAAAGCATATGTCACAGAGAAGAAGAGTTTATCTTATCAAGCTATGTGTACTTTCACATGATTCCAAAAATCCTTTCTATCTATTTCACCACAGAGCAGTGTTACAAGAGTATTATTATAATTTCCAAATTTCTGTTCTCTTTGCTCACTCACTCTTCAAAATGACATACTTTTGATATAAAGTTAGCAAACTTATTCCTTCCATTGTTTCTGATTCAAATATGTAAAAAAAAAGTGTCTGTTATATTTTTATGATGTACTGTCCTGTATAGTTGGGGAAAGGAGAGATTAAAGATCAAAAAAATTAATATAAAATCCCTATAAAACAGTTATTCTCAACATGTTCAGACATGAAACCACTTTTATATTTGAAGTACAATCCAGAGACCACAAAAATAATTAAACTATACATGAAATTAAATTAATAACTATAATTTTATAATATTATTTTAAAAACATTAATATGCAGTCATGCTTAACAAATGTAGTATACATTAGGTTGTTATCGGTATACTTATATTTCCCATCACATTTAATAGGATTGTTGTCTACCGCAAAAAAAAGCTCTATTTTATTGTCAAGTCCTCTGGATCACTTTCATAGGTTACTGGGATAACAGTTTGGGAAACACTGCTACAAACCAAAGTATATATTCAAATTCAAAATTTATCAGTTATATTTGAAATAATAAAGACAATGAAGCACTGATACTCACAGAACTATGATTCCCATTCACAATACAAAAGCTCCGAATTTTCTTAATTCTAAAATTTCTGTGCACCCTGAAAGGAGAAGTGAAATGCTTTTAATAAAGTTTACAGTAGATTTTGTAATTTATAATGTTAGACAATCTATTTAACCATAAAAAGTGTACAAAAGACAAATACTTTTTTTTCCCCTTCTAAATAACCTCTAATAACAGAGTAAAGTATCCAGGTTACATCATGATTGTTAAATAGAGTTTTCTTCTTCATATTATAGTAAGATTTCCTTTACAATCTGACTGGAAGTGTTGATTTACTTTTTTTTTTGGAATTTATTTTTTATTTATTTATTTTTATTAATTGTGATCCAACAGATGATGGTGTATATATATATATATATATACCAATTCCTAAAATGCTGATTTCCAGGTAACTCTATATGAGGAAAAGAAATTTCAGTTAACTTCATTCCTTCTAAAACTCAGTTCTGTCTTATTTCTCACATAAAAGATTCCACTGCTCCCACCATGCTTATCTTGGATGAAACTCAGATTTATAGTCAACATCACACATCTCTATTAAAGATTACTCTGACTTGCAATCTTTCTTGGCATAAGTACATCAAAAATACTGCTTCCTCTGCATCAAAAATGCTGGGGGGGGGGGGGTTGTTGTCGGTGTTACTTTTGTTCTAAACAGCCTCAATCTCTATAATTCTCAGATCTGCCCTGGAATATTATTCTCAAGTCTGGACTGGTAGCTTTAAACCTCCATCAAGCATCTTGTCTCATTTCAAAATAAGGCAGCCTAGTTAATTAATGACCAATCTCTTACAAAGTCTCTCCATTCTATCTCATAAGCAGTTCAGTTTCTGCTGCATGCCATTTCTGGAGACACTTTCATTGGCAATGTTTTCCGAATTATAGATGAAATAGCATCTGTAATTTCCCCACTCTCTTCCAAACATGTGCCACAACCAGTCCCCATTCAACTCCAAACTCATAAAACCAAGTTTTCCTTTTCCTTGTTTGTCCTTTCTAAGTTGAAACGACTTCTACTTCCGTTCTCTAGAACAGAAGGAACAAACCTTTCTTCACAGATATTTCCTAAAAATTACAATCTAAATAAATTAAATTTTAATTTCAAAAAGTGTTTTCTGTCTTCTTGACCTTTAACACATGAACAGTACTAAGTACTATAAAGTCTATTTTGTATGAAAACCACAAACCATTCATGTTTGTTATTTTCATACAAATGTGTGTTGGCTGATGCTGTAAAGCTTTGCTTCTTTGCATCACTTTTCTGATACTAAAATCAACTTGAAATAATTGGTAATGAAAAAGATTTACAAGGTACAAATAAATTGGTAATATCAAAACCTCAACTAAAATTTTGCACATCAGTAGATCAGATCAAGTAATGAAGTGCAAAATTTCAACTGCTGACAAATTGAAAGCGAAAAAAAAAAAGAAAAAAAAAAGAAAGATATGTTTAGTCCTTGAGACTGTTGCAGACATTCCCCCGGATATGCCAAGCTGAGCTTGCTACCTGGGAGTATAAAACGTTAATGGAAATGATATTCGGGTGACACTCAAGTCAAGTGGACCTCATTTTGGCAAAGTTCAGTCGGTCAGTGACAGCCAAATCCTCTGCTTCCACCCTCACAAAGGTGGGATTGTTAGTAACCGTGGGTATAACCCCATGGGCAAGTTCTGAAATAGGGCACCTAGCACACTGTAGGTGACCACCTAGGTGCAAACCAACATTAGCAGGTGTCAAGGTTTTGTAGCCACACCACATGGAGGAATGCCACCCCCCCTCTGTGTTTCCAGGCAATACTAGGTGGTAGATAACTCTCATCAACCAGTGCAATACCACTATTTGCTTCTTGGATGTTTGAAGTGGTGAAACCCATGTTTAGTCTCCAGAGCAAAGCTGCAGCAAACCCTTTTCTCATCTCTTCCATCATGCAGTATGATTGATGTCTTTTGAGGTTATAATGGACATCATGGCAAGATCCAATCTTCCTTACATTTCGTCGGTAAAACAGCTCTAAAACAGTGTTTCCAGGCCGGCCACTCGATAGTCCACTGTATCAAACCTATTGGTAACTCTCTGGGAGACTTCCAGATCAGCTAGTGTATAATCTCGCTGCCTCTACCCCACCAGATAGTGACTGGAGGGAAACCAAGTAGTGTTTATGGGGGGGGGGGAAACATTGTCGAGGTCATGTAATGTCAGGGCTGTGTATATTCTTACCATGTGTATGACGCATCAAAAAATTTCATTACATTATAGAGCATGTCCCCACCACCTTTCTTACTACTGAATGTTATTATTATTAACCATATGGTGCAAAGAAGCAAGAGGCTTATGCTGCACCAGCCAAAAAAAAAAAAAAAAATTGAGTTACCCTGAGAGAGAGAGTTGTTGTGTTTAGATTTTTCTGGTGCAAAGACTACTTAGGCCATATTGCACCTATCATATTATTTAATACTAGTGTTATTGGCTTCTATGGAAGCAGTCAGAAACAGTTATATAAACCAAGAAAGAAGAAAAATTCTGTAAGGTTTGAATTTTTGCTTATGATATGTTGTAGTTGTTATTGGGATTAATGACACAAGGGCTATTGAGGCCAAATTGTGTCTGTTTACAGTTTATTTACAGGCAACATATCTTTAGAGATATTAAATTATATGCTCCTGTACAGGCCAATATGTTTTAAATACATGAAAAGTTCTTGTATATCAGCTTCATTTCCTAATATATGAGATAAATTAGATGAGCTGTTCAACGTTAAGAGTGACCGGAAAGTGTTTGATCAAATGGTTGAATATAAGGGACACTCAACCAGAAAATGACGAACCATAAGTTGTCTGACAGGATGAGCACTGAGCCTTGCCAATACCACTTCTTCTCGTCGGAAGCTAGAGAGCCACAGCTTTGGATCTTCTTTTATCTGGTAAAGTTTATTGTTGATGTTACCTTTCCAGATCTGTGACCATTTATCGTAGCACACTTTATGAATGACAGATTTATAGTCAGTGTAAGGAACCTGAGGATAATGTGAGAGCGTGCTTTGAGGATATTTAGCAGCAAAGTCAGCACTTTCGTTTCCAGGAATGCTAAAATGGCCAGGGATCCAGCAGAAACTGATCGACTGATTGGACACACTGCAGCAGAGTAGCTGGGAATGAATCTGTTTCAAGATAGGATGAGAATATGAGACTTGTTCTTTATGGCAGAGATAGCGCTGAGGGAGTTGGTGTAAATTATGGCAGGTGAGATGGAAAGCTCAATAATCTTACTAAGCGCTAACTTAATGGCATATAATTCAGTTGTGAAGACGCTGCAAGCTTAGCATTTTCCTTCGTACATGAAGATAAAACTGCAGCAGCACCTATCATTTTGTCAGTTTTGGAACCATCTGTATAAATTTTATAGGCCTGGTTGTTCATAGTAGCATGAACTGAGTGTAACTGTCTGATATTGCAGGGTAGTATAATATTTTTTCCCCGCTGGAGAAAGTGCACATCGTGAGAGACAGACACGTAAGTGCAAGGTGGAATAGGTGCAGTTGTGTCCTGAAAAATTTCATTTAAATTGATATTCCAACTCTGAACAAGCTCTTTAATCCTGAGTAAAGCAGGTCTATTTTCATTTGGCTTGCTCTCATAGGACAATTCCCACTGAGTATTATAGAGATACTCCCAACTGGGATGCAATGGTAGACTCTGGATCTTAGCAGCATAGTGGAGCAGTAGTGTTTTTCTACGCAGGTGTAATGGGGGATCATGCACTTCAATATAAAGACTTTGGATCGGAGAAGTCCTGAAAGCTCCTAGGGCTGTCCTCAGAGCACCGTGCTGTATGACGTTCAGCCGTTCTAATTTGCTTACCTTAGCAGAGTCATATACTGAAGAACTGTAATCCAAGTGTGAACGGATTAGGGACTTGTACAGGTGTAGTAAGGTATACCGATCAGATCCCCATAACATGGACAAGACTGATCGAAGTATATTCATATGCTTTAGACAAGTAGTTCTTAAATGAGTGACGTGAGCTTGGAAGTTTAGTTTGCTGTCCAATATCAGTCCAAGAAATCTAACGGTATTAACAAAGTCGGATTGGAGTTTTGTTTATTTCTAGTTCAGGGTCAGGATGGAGAGCCCATAACTTGTAGAAGTGAGTGGCAGTGCATTTATTTTGTGACAGTGCATTTATTTTGTGACAGTCGATAACCATTCCGTGAAGTCCAGGATTCTATTTTGGTTATGGCTAGGTGGAGCTGCCATTCAATGGTGTTCATACTTTTGGACTGACAGGAAATAGTAAGATCGTCTGCATACATGTAAGTTTCAATGGTTTTTGGGATGTTCCGTGTCATATTGCTAACTCGAAATGCGAATAGTGTTGGACTAAGTATCGAACCCTGTAGTATGCCTTCCTCTTGAATGTGAGTTCTAGAGAGTGCATTTTTGTATCGAACCTGAAAATATTGAAGTAGCAAGAAATTTTGAATTATTTCAGGCAACCGTCCCCTTAGATCTAGATAGTAAAGATCCATTATAATAACAAGACGCCAAGTAGTGTCGAATGCCTTTTCAACATCTAAGTTAAACATGACTAGATGTTGTCTGATGACAAAGGCATTGTGAATTCGGCTTTGATAAGCACGTCTAGCGTTGATCGGTTCTTCCGAAATCCATACCGATGGTCTGGAAGGAGATTCTGTGACTCCAGGATGTAAGTGGGTCTTGTATGAATCATCCTTTCTAAAATTTTCCCTACACAGCTCGTAAGAGATATTGGCCTATAATTTTACACCAGGGTAAGATCTTTGCCTGGTTTTGGTATAGTGATAATGAACGAATACAGCCAGGAAGAAGGATAGACATTTTCAGAGAAGATCAGATTGAAGAAAATCAACAGGGTACACAAGTCCTCTTCATGTAAATGCTTTAGCATAATGTAATGAACACCATCTGGCCCTGAAGCACTGTTATGAGATCTATTTAATGATTCTTTCAGTTCTATTAATGTAAAGGGTTGGTTGTATGGAAAAGAGCGGTATATTGAGAAGTTAATTTTATGCCATTCTGCACAATCTTTAATGGTCTTGAAGGAGGATACATAGGATGCAGAAGCAGAGATGGTGGCAAAAGATTCTGCTAATGCATTGGCAACTTCTTCTGGCATAGACATGTCTTTTCCTTTCCAGTGAAGTATAGGAGAGGGCAGCCGAACAAATTTTCCATTTAGCGCCTGTATCCTTCTCCAGATGATCCATGTGTCAGTGTCTTTTGTGATGGTTGATGCAAAAGCAACCCATGAATCTTGTTTTGCTTTCCTTCTAATTTGCCTTTCTTTTGCTTTAAGCCTTTTATAAGCAATTAAATTAGTGGTAGTAGGACACTTCTGAAAATCATTCCATGCACGGTTTTTATCTTGTTTAGCAATAGAGCACTCTGTATTCCACCAGTGATTTCGGTGAGCACGAAACGTCTTGGATTTTGGAACGAAAGAATTTGCCGCAGTCAGAATCTGATTGGTGATGTAAATAGTTACTTCATCAATATGTTTCTGTTGGACAAAAATTCTGTCTAAGAGCATTTGGGCAAAATAGCCATCCCAGTTCGCCTTACTAAACTTCCAATTGGATTGTTGGTTAGGATTTTGAGTTATCGCTGTTTGTATTGAGCAAATAATTGGAAAGTGGTCACCATTAAAGGGATCGGATAATACCGACCATGTCAGGGTTGGAAAGATGGATGAAGAGCAAATTGACAAGTCAACTGCAGAAGTAGATCCTGTAGGTAGGTGAATGTAAGTAGGAGATCCGGTGTTTAGTAAATTAAGATTGCTGTTATTCATAAATTCTTCAATTAATTTGCCTCTTCTGTCCATTGTAGCAGACCCCCACAATGGATGGTGTCCATTAAAGTCACCGAAAAGACAAATTGGAGTTGGGAGTTGTTTAATGAGACTCAAGTTCTGAATGGGGTTCAGAGGTAGAGATGGTGGAATATAAAAGGTAACAAAAGTAACTGATGTACCAACTACAATATGAGTAGCCACAACTTCTAGATTTGCTATTAACTGGATCGGCTTGGATGGCATGTTAGAATTAACCAGAATGGCTACTCCTCCACGTGCAGGAGACTGAGTTTTTATCTTGTCTATACATCATATAATTGGAGAATTTTGGCAAAACTTGGTGTGACAAGAATGTTTCCTGTAGGCATACAGCTATGGGGTTGAATTGAGCTATTAAATCTCTTAAGTCATCAGAATGGCTGCTTAGAACTCTGCAATTCCATTGTATGATGTTATGCATTATTTAGGTTTATTTGAGGCTGATTCAACATTTTTTTCAGTCTTTTTTTTGGGAATGTGGGGCAACTAGTATCCATTGTGTCATTGGCATGCAATTCTAGGATGAGTTCCCCATAATCTGGGTGTACATCCATATAAGAAATATAAGATTATAAGAAAGCCCAACTTTGAGGTTGGGCTTTCTTATAATCTTTAGTAGTTTTCATTCTTTCAGTGTCCTGCGAGACTGTTGGAGTATCAGTTGGAATACTAATTGGGGTGTTTGTGGCTTCACTGGTTTTAGGTTTAGGAGTATCTTTTCTGGAGGCTGATAAGGTTTCTTTACCCCAATTTTTACCTGAATATGTTATTTTATTACAAAACTCACAATATGGGCATTCTGGGCTTGAGTCTGCTGACGAGGCTACTAGAGACGGTCGTTTTCAAAGCCGCTAAGTGGATTTTTCTTATTTATTGATTTGAAATTATTGTTTTTCTAAAACTTTTGATTTAAATTTAGTAGTATAACATTATTTTGTGATTTTCTGATTAATTTGGTGTATTTATTCTTTACTCGGCCTTGTAATTGCATAAAAGTATCGGTAAAGGTTTCCACGTGTTTCAACTCCGCTAACCGTTCGTAATTTTCCCGCCTTTGTGATACGATATACCGTACTAGATAGCGTTAGTTGAACTTCGTTAGCAGTTAAATTGTACGTTTAAATAAATACATATAACGACTTAGATTACAAATGTAATATAATTAATTTTATTTAACATAATTAATTATACATATAACCACTTAGGTTACGTAACATAAATAATTAGTAAAAACAAATAATTAATACATAACTTGATACGAAAGTTATATAAAGGGATTTCGCAGATAACACTCGTTACTGAAACGTAAATATTTCGTAGATAACACTCGTTACTGAAACGTAAATATTCCGTAGATAACACTCGTTACTGAAACATAAATATAGCGTTATAACTGTGTTTGGATACAAGTTTAGGATTTAATTTTGTACAGAAATTGAAATTTTATTGAAAGTAAATCTAAATCATGACTCAAACCAGAGCAGCAAAGCAAAGGGCTCAAGCTAATGGGAATGCTGTGGCCCAGGGGAGAACTGAGGGGGGCAGTTGTCCTCTGAATCACAGCCTTGTAAGATGCACTATTTGCTTGATGTTTGCGGAGCAGTCAAGTATGGGACATGATACTGCCATGGGGGATGTCTTTGTGTGTGTGCGATGCAAGGAGTGTAAGGAGATAAGGCGACAACTCAGCGTTGTTATGGGCCTATATGAGAGCTTGAAGGATAGGGTGGATGCCCTCGAAGGATTACAAGTGAGGGGCCCATCAAGCTCTCAGCTGCCCACACCAATGCCAGAGCTTGCACTTGGTCATCGCGGAACACAGCGGCAACCCCCAAGGCAGAATGCGCTGGTCCCAAAGGAACTAGTAGTTGTTGGTGACTCTATTGTCAGGGAAACGGGAAACATGCTTTGTAAAAAGGATAGGTGGAATAGGACCAGGGTATGTCTGCCAGGGGCAAAAGTTGATGACGTTGTAGAGCGGATATCATCTTTTAAGGGCACAAAAGGTGATATAGTTGTACACGTTGGCACTAATGACATTAAGAGCAGGAGACCGGCGGAATTACTTGACAAGTACAGGTCACTGATGAAAAAAAGCCGTGAATTAGGGTTGAAATTGAAAGTGTCTGCAATTCTGCCCAGACATGATAGGAGGGAGTATATGATGAGAGCCCTGTCAATCAATTCGGCCCTGGAAAGATTGTGCAGGGCTCAAGGGGTAGAATTTTTTTCAGCCTGGTCTGTACTTGTTAACAGGAGAGACTGCTTCTACAGGGATGGGATACACTTAAATAGAAAGGGTGCAAGAATGTTTGCTGATGCTATCGAGGCAATGTTAGGTGAGTCGGAAAACTGCTAGATTGGGGGGATACAAGGACTAATAGATTAACAGTAGCCACTGGCAGAGGTGAAAGTGATTCTTGCACTGCTTCTATTGGAATGAGCCGCAGCCTGGAAAATAAGATGCAGGATATTTCAGAGACTGCTGGGAATCATTGGGGTACAAGTAAACACATGGGTTGTGTTAGGGTAGCTAAGAAAAAGAACAGGTGCATGTATACTTGTGTGTACACCAATGCTAGGAGTTTAGTAAATAAATTTGATGAATTTGAGGTATTGCTCAAAACATCAAAGGCAGATATTGTGGGGATTTCAGAGACGTGGTGTCACACAGATATAAGAAATGCAGAACTGGAATTTGGGGAGTACAATGTCTACAGAAAGGATAGACAGGACAGGATAGGAAGGGAGGAGGGGTTATGCTATTAGTTAAAAAACGCATAAAATCCAAGGAAGTGAAGCCAGTCGACATCGCTGGACAGTGCAGTGTCGAGTCAGTTTGGTGTGACATAAGCATTGGGAGATCAAAATTGAGAGTAGGAGTGTGCTATAGGCCTAATGACTCTGATGAGTATAATAAGAAACTGTTCGGAGAAATAGAGTGGGCCAGTAAATCAGAGAGTCTTATAATGGGGGATTTTAATTTCCCAGATATTGACTGGAATTTGGGGGCTGGTCACTCACACAGTAGCAAGGCTTTTGTGGATTTATTGGATGATTGTTTTCTACATCAGCATGTTCGGGAGGCAACTAGAGGGAGTAATACTCTTGATTTGATTATCAGTAGTGATTCTTCATGCATTAAGAATCTGCAGATAAATGAACCACTTGGTGGCAGTGATCACAGTGTGCTGAAGTGGGAGTTACTCAAAGAGGTAACTACCATTAGGGGTAAAGGGAAGGGGTATTGCTTTCGTAAAGGCGACTACAATGGACTGAGACAGTATTTAAATTCTATACAGTGGGATCAACTGATGATATTGCCAACAGCAAATTCAAAATGGGAAGCATTCAAAGAACTTATCATGGAAGCTACTAGGCTTTACATACCAACTAAGAAATATTGTTCAAGGTTTAGGCCTAAATGGTTGTCAGATGAACTAATGAGGCATATGGCAGAGAAGAAAAATGCATGGGATACATACAAATTAACACGTGACACGGACGCCTATGATAGATACAAGTTGATCTGTAACCAAGTTACAAAGGAGGTTAGGCAGGCGAAGGCAGATTACGAGAGATCCTTGGCAAGGGATGCGAAGAAAAACAGCAAAGAGTTCTTTACTTATGTAAACTCTAGAAGGAAGGGGATGAATCAGATTGGTCCACTTGAGATCGATGGGTCAACTGTTGATGACCCTGCTCGGGTAGCTAACAAACTAAATGAATATTTTGCATCGACATTCACACATGAGGAGTTATTCAGCGAGGGGAATGCCAGAGGTGTATTCAACTCTAGCAGTAAGCTAGAGAATCTTGTAATAACTGAGAGCAAAGTGGAGGAGAAATTGTTGAAGATAAACACAAGAAAGGCACCTGGGGTGGATGGGATCTATCCAGTTATATTAAAGGAGGCAGCAAAGGAGGTAAGCAAACCCTTAGCCATAATTATGAGAGCTTCCTTGGACTCAGGGGAGGTACCCATTGACTGGAGATGTGCAAATGTGACCCCAATTCACAAAGGGGGATCAAAGGCTGACAAAAGTAATTATAGACCTGTGAGTTTAACTTCTGTTCCCGGAAAATTAATGGAGGCACTGGTGAAAGAAGCACTGCAGGATCATCTAGACAAGACTTCAGTTATAGCTAGGACACAGCATGGTTTTGTTAAGGGGAAGTCTTGCCTGACCAATTTGATTGGATACTATGATGCAGTCACAAAAGAACTGGATGCAGGGAATAACTTTGATATTATATACTTGGATCTTAGAAAGGCTTTTGATACTGTTGCACATGGAAGACTGCTGCACAAATTGGAGCAGTGTGGCATTGGAGGCAAGTTGCTGCTATGGATAAAGGGGTGGTTGAGGGGGAGAAGACAGAGAGTGGTAATTAATGGACACTGCTCATCGTGGACTAATGTTATTAGTGGAGTCCCTCAGGGTTCAGTATTGGGGCCTTTATTGTTTTCTGTATTTATAAATGATATTGATGATGGTATATCAGGCTTAATGTCCAAGTTTGCAGACGATACGAAGGTTGGCAGGGTTGTCAAGGACACTACTGACACTATGCTGCTGCAACAGGATTTGGAAAGGTTGAGCAGATGGGCTTCGAGGTGGCAAATGAAGTTTAACATTGACAAATGTAAAGTACTACATATGGGAAACAGCAACCCCAGAGCAACGTATCAACTCTGTGGTACTACACTGACAGTGGTAGAGAATGAAAGGGACCTGGGGGTGGTGGTGCAGGCAGATATGAAGTTCTCTGAGCAGTGCAGACGAGCTGCAAGAGTAGCTCATGGTGTATTGTCAATGATATATAGGAATTTTTCTAGCAGGGATAAGGAGGTGATTATTCCCTTGTATAAGGCAATGGTCAGGCCACACCTAGAGTACTGTATACAGGCCTGGAGGCCTCATTTCAGGAAGGATGTAGAGCTGCTGGAACGAGTACAGAGAAGGGCAACTAGATTGGTGAATGGGACAAAGGGGTTCTCTTACGAAGAAAGGCTTAAGTTTTGCAAATTACAGTGTCTGGAAACTAGGCACCAGCGGGGTGATCTGATAGAGGTGTACAAAGCCTTGAATGGTTTGAGCATGCTCAATGCTGATGGGATTCTTCCTCTAGCTCAGAAAAATCACCTGAGAGGGCATAAATTCAAATTGAGGAAAGACAGATGTAGGATAGATGTGCGGAAATTTGCCTTTAGCCAGCGGGTGGTTGGTGGGTGGAACAGACTTCCATCCCTTGTCGTGGAAGTTGATAGCCTAAATAAGTTTAAGGCTCAGCTGGACAGGTATTTCGAACGAACAGAGGGGTGAAGTGGAAGTGGTTATTTTTATTTATTTATGTTACTTTTTTTTTTTTTTTTTTGGCTGATGCTGCATAAGCTTGCTTTCTTGCATCAAATGCCTCTACTAATGCTAATGCTAAATGCTAATGCTAATTCATCAAGCAATAACTTGCTAAGCATAATCTAAAAAAATTACCATATGTCATTACTGAAATATATTCAGATGTTAAGGATAAAAAATGGATTCATTGGGAACCTGGGAAGAAGGTGCAAAGTAGGACAAAATTTATGATAGGGGGAGCATTCACTCCTCCTGCTCCTCAGCAGCATACTTGCAGTATGCTGCTGCAACAGGATCTAGAAAAGTTGAGCAGATGGTATTATGACAAATGTAAAGTACTACATATGGGAAGCAGTAACCCCAGAGTAATGTATCAACTCTGTGGTATTACACAGACAGTGGTAGAGAATGAAAAGGACCTGGGGGTAACTGTGCAGGCAGATACAAAGTTTTCTGAGCAGTGCAGATGGTCTGCAAGAGTAGCTCATGGTGTCTTGTCAATAATATACCGGAATTTTTCTAGCAGGAATAAAGAGGTTATTATCCCCTTGTATAAGGCAAAGGTCAGGCCACAACTTGAGTACTGTATACAGGTCTGGAGACCTCATTTTAAGAAGGATGCAGTTACTTAGATAAATTATAGAATGTCTTAATGTACCGTACTCACTTAATGAGCAGTACTCACCTTAGATAAATCTGCTGCGTTACATGAAGTTAGGATGGAAGAATAATTTGAGGCTTAACATAGTTTAAAATAATTTAAAATGATTGAAATAAGTTAAGATTGTGAATACGGAATTAAAATATGCTCAAGGAAGTAGAAGTGCACAACTTCGTCCCTGGTTGTCATTGAAGAATTAATTTAAACTTTAAAATATGAGACCGGTGAAGCCAAAAGTCATGAACGACCGACTTTCGTATTAACGTCATCAGCTGGCAATACTAAAAGGAAAGGAATCGCGTATTTTTAAAGACTTCTATGTTCTCGTGATGCACTCTGTGACATGTGGAAACCTTAGGTGTGTGAGATTCCAGACCGAGGAGAGGTTGGTGGGTAGTTTTGTGTTTACAACGTTGAGTTTGGTATTATGACGGCACCATTCTATAATAAGAGCTTCGTATTGAAAGATTTTGTAACTGGATTTTAATTTTACTATTGTGATGGCCGAGTCAACTAGGGGGTTATGGTTATGAGAATGTACGTGTTGTGTGAGTTCAGTACTGGATTGACCAGTCCTGAAGTTGTTATAATGGTAATATGCTCGGTTGTTGGAAGTTTTTGAGGAACCGTATTTTGTGGTAGTGCTCCCCTGCGTTACAACCTTGTTGACAATTAATTAAATATACAATATTGTTCATGTCGTTTATTGAGTATTTGTGTGTTTCTTTATATGCATTAAACAGAGTTCCTAACTTATTGTATGAAGAAAATATAAGTGTTCTGTTTGGTGTTGTGTTTAATTAAGCTATTGGTATTATTCTTTGCAACGGAAATTATGAGTTGGATTAATTGAAGTGGATATTTCCTGGTCGTGAATTTTTCTGTGAGATATTGTAATTCAGCGGATAAATCATCTTGTGAAGAACTGAACTTTATAGCATTATGGATTTGATTATAAAGGATGGCTTTTTTTGTACTAAGTGGGTGGTGAATTGAAATGTAGATATTTTATGATAAATGAAATGTAGAACCAGGATTTTCCTGTAAATCCTGGTTCATAGTTTGGTGCCTATTTTGTACATTGTGAGATTAAGAAAGTTAATTTTGTTGTCGATTTCTGTTTCAAGTGTGTATTTTAATCTGTCATGTATCATGTTGAATTTAATAAAGAGATTATCAATTGCAGTTGTATTTCCTATTAAAAGTATGTCATCTGCATAACGCATATAAAGTTTAACCCCAGAAGGGTAAGGTTGTAGTACTTAGTTTTCAATAATAGCTAAGTAGATTTCTGATAAGGGAGCTGAAATTCCTAGTCCCATGGGAAGGGCAAATATCTAGCTTCAAGTAAAAACGAGATAAGTTCTAAGATATTATTAATGGTAAGAGAGGTGCGATTGATTAAAGTGTCATCAATCGTTAGGAATTTGCATAAGGCTTGTAGCGTGAACGACAAATGTACGTTTGTATATAAAGAAAAAACATCGAAGGAGGTTAAGATGTCTCTGTTAAAAAAAAATGGCAGAATTTATTTGTTTGAAGGCTTGGTTTGTGTTGCTGACTTTAAATTTTGAAAATCTCATGAGGGGTGATATGATTTTAACCAAAAAGGTAGATAAATTAGTGAAAGCAGACTTGCTAAAAGAAACTATTGGTCTTGGGGGGGGTGGACAGGTTTGCGTAATTTAGTGATGCCGAACATGTGGGAGAATGTTATTGCGTATACCGATTTGTTGTAGCGTGTGTAGGTTAATTGATAACGTCAAGTTTGTTTATTTAATTTGGAGACGTTGTATGTGTTATCGATTTTATAAGTATCTTGGTTGGAGAGGATCTGTTCCATTTTATCAATATAAGCCCTTTTATCTAAAATAACAATAGTGTCTCCTTTGTCGGCTTTTTGTACGATAATATTAAGGTTTTTCTGTAATTTGTGTATGTTTAATAACTGTTGTTTAGTAATGTTGGGTTTGGGTGCAAGTTTCGAATTAATGATAGCGTTGGTTTTGTGCACGATTCGCCATTTGTCGGGGTGATTTCCCAGTTTAGTTTGTAATTCTATAATACACTCTTTTATGGAGTAGTGGTGATCCCTTATAGCAAAATTGAACCCATATTCTAATCCTGATAATTCTGCAGCAGTGAATGTTTGTGATGAAGTATTAGTAGTAGTGGAACGTTGTGGGGAGGGGGATTCGTGTTTTTTGTGCGAGTGTGTCCCATTTTTTTTAAATGCCTTTGTTCCACGATATTGAGTGCTGCATTAATGCGTGTGTCAAAAATAGTAAGCTCTACCCATGTTTGGGGTGACATCTCTTTTCTGAGATTAAATCTTAGGTGATGTATTTGGTGTAACAAATTACATTTTTTACAGAATCTTTTATGTAGTTCTTCACGTATAATAGCAATTGACATTTGATGTATAATATGGGGATATCTTTTGCAAGTATTTTTGGGGAAAATGCGGGCGAATTTAGGAACTATGTTTGTGGGTAAGGCATTTTTGTAAGAATGAAATATGGAGTTTGTTAGAAAAATACATAACCAGTATTTTGGAATAGCGTGATTTTGTGTCTGGCATGTTCAAGTGCATTAGGGAACAAGAACAGATAGGCTGTGCAGATAAGGTGTAAATAATAAACGTTAAAATATTTTGCAATTTGACACTTAGATAAATTATAGAATGTCTCAATGTACTGTTTGAAATTGACTCAAAGTTTGAATAGCATAAAGCTTAATGAGCGGTACTCACCTTAGATAAATCTGCTGCGTTACATGAAGTTAGGATGGAAGAATAATTTGAGGCTTACGGTAGTTTAAAATAATTTAAAATGATTGAAATATGTTAAGATTGTGAATATGGAATTAAAATATGCTCAAGGAAGTAGAAGTGCACAACTTCGTCCCTGGTTGTCATTGAAGAATTAATTTAAACTTTAAAATATGAGACTGGTGAAGACAAAAGTCATAAACGGCCGACTTTCGTATTAACGTCATCAGTTGGCAATACTAAAAGGAAAGGAATCGTGTGTTTTTAAAGACTTCTATGTTCCTGTGATGCACTTTGTGACGTGTGGGAATCTTATGTGCGTAAGATTCCAGGCCGAGGAGAAGTTGGTGGGTAGTTTTTTGTTTATGACATTGAGATTGATATTATGACAGCACCATTCTATAATAAGAGCTTCGTATTGATACAATATAATAAGAGCTTCGTATTGATGCAATATGAAGCTCTTATTATAGAATGGTGTCATCATAATACCAAACTCAATGTCATAAACACAAAACTACCCACCAACCTCTCCTTGGTCTGGAATCTCACGCACCTAAGATTCTCACATGTCACAAAGTGCATCACGGGAACATAGAAGTCTTTAAAAATGCGCAATTCCTTTCCTTTTAGTATTGCCAACTGATGACGTTAATACGAAAGTCGGTTGTTCGTGACTTTTGGCTTCACCAGTCTCATATTTTAAAGTTTAAATTAATTCTTCAATGACAACCAGGTATGAAGTTGTGCACTTCTACTTCCTTGAGCATATTTTAATTCTGTATTCACAATCTTAACTTATTTCGATCATTTTAAATTATTTTAAACTACGTTAAGCCTCGAATTATTCTTCCATCCTAACTTCATGTAACGCAGCAGATTTATCTAAGGTGAGTACCGCTCATTAAGCTTTATGCTATTCAAACTTTGAAGGATGTAGAGTTGTTGGAAAGAGTACAGAGAAGGCCATCAAGATTAGTGAATGGAACAAAGGGTTGCTCTTATGAAGAAAGGCTTAAGTTTTGCAGTTAGTGTCTGGAGACTAGGCACCTGCGAGGTGATCTGATTGAGGTGTATAAAGGCTTGAATGGTTTGAGAATTCTCAATGCTGATGGGATTCTTCCTCCTGTTCAGAATAATCACCTGAGAGGGCATAAATTCAAATTGAGGAAAGACAGATGTAGGATAGATGTGCGGAAGTTTGCCTTTAGCCAGCGGGTAGTTGGTTGGTGGAACAGACTTCCATACTTTGTTGTGGAAGTTGATAGCCTAAATAAATTTAAGGCTGAGCTGGACACGTATTTGAAATGAAAGGAGGGGTGAAATGGGAGCGTTTTTTTTTTTTTTTCTGGCTGATGCTGCATAAGCTTTCTTTCTTGCATTGTATGCCTCTACTAATGCTAATATGTGAATATAGATGCAAAATACTCAATTAGTTTTCCAACTACCTCAGCAGGCTCATCAACAATTGACCCATAGATGTCAAGAGGACCAATCTGATTCATCCCTTTCCTTTTAAAGTTCACATAAGTAAAGGAGTCTTTAATAATTTTCTTTGCATCTTTTGCCAAGGATTTCTTGTAATCTGCCTTTGCCTGACTAATGTCCTTTGTGACTTGATTATAGACTATCTTGTCTACCATAAGCATCTGTGTCTCCTGATATTTATATGCTTCCCATACATTTTTCTTCTCTGCCACGAGTCTCACTAGATCATCTGACATGCATTTAGGCCTAACCCTTGAACAGTATTTCTTAGTTGGTATGAAAAGCCTAGTAGCTTCCAAGATTAATTCCTTGAATGCTTCCCATTTAGAATTTGCTGTAGGTAACATCATCAGTTGGTCCCACTGTAGAGAATTTAAAAAAATCTCTGAGACCACTGTAGTCACCTTTATGAAAGCAAAAACCATTCCTTTTACCCCTGATAGTTACATTTTTAAGTAAATCCTGCATCAGTACACACTCATCACTGCCACCTAGTGGTTCCTTTATCTGTAAATTCTTAATACATGAAAAATCACTGCTGATAATCAGATCAAGAGTATTACTCCCTCTGGTTGCCTCTCAAACATACTGCTGTAAAAAACAATCATCCACAAATTTTGCTAGTGTGTGAGTGACCAACCCATAAGTCCCAGTCAATATCTGGGAAGTTAAAATCTCCCATTATAAGACAATCTCATTTACTGGCCCACTATTTCTTTGTACAGATGTTCTTTGAATTTCTCTGAGTCATTAGGCCTATAACACACTCCTACACTCAATTTCACTTTCCCAGTGCTTAGGTCACACCAAACTGACTCAACACTGCACTGTCCACCAATGTCAACTGGATGCACTTCCTTAGATATTATGTGTTTCTTAACTAATAGCTTCACCTCTCCTCCTCTTCTATTTTTTTTTTATCCTTTCTGCACACATTGTATCCCCAGATTCCAATTCTGCATTTCTTATCTGTGTGTGACACCATGTCTCTGATATCCAAACAACATCAGCCTTTGATGTCTTCACCAGCACCTCAAATTCATCAAATTTATTAGCATTAGCAAGAGCACATGTTGCAAGAATGCAAGCTTATATAGCATCAACCAAAAAAAAAACCACCTTATTTCACCCATCCGCTCGCTCCAAATGTTTGTCAAGTTCTGCCTTGAATATATTTAAGCTATCAACATCTACGACGGATGGAAGTTTGTTCCAGCAATCAACCAGCCGCTGGCTAAAGGCAACCTTCCACACATCTATTCTACAACTGTCTTTCCTCAATTTGAAGTTATGCCCTCTCAGGTGATTATTCTGAGCAAGAGGAAGAATCCCATCAGCATTGACCATACTCAAACCATTCAAGGCTTTATACACCTCAATCAAATCACCACGCAGGTGCCTAGTCTCCTGACACTGTAATTTGCAAAATTTAAGCCTTTCTTCTGTTCACTAATCTTGTTGTCCTTCTCTGTAATCGTTCCAGCAGCTCTACATCCTTCTTAAAATGAGGCCTCCAGACCAGTATACAGTATTCAAAGTGTGGCCTGACCATTGCCTTATACAAGGGGATAATCAGCAGCAATCCCCAAGGCAGAATGCGCTAGTCCCACAGGAACTAGTAGTTGTTGGTGACTCTATTGTCAGGGAAACGTGAAGCATGCTTTGTAAAAAGGATAAGTGGAACAGGACCAGTGAATGTCTGCCAGGGGCAAAGGTTGATGAAGTTGTACAGCAGATATCATCTTTAAAGGGCACAAAAGGTGATATAGTATAGTTGTACACGTTGGCACTAATCATATCAAGAGTAGGAGACCGGCAGAATTACTTAACAAGTACAGGTCACTGTTGAAAAAAAAAAAGGCGTGAATTAGAGTTGAATTTGAAAGTGTCTGCAATTCTGCCCAGATATGATAGGAGGGAGTATATGATGAGAGCCTTGTGGATCAATTTGTCCCTGTAAAGATTGTGCAAGGCTCAAGGGGTAGAATTTTTTTCAGCCTGGACTGTACTTGTTAACAGGAGAGACTGCTTCTACACGGATGGGATACACTTAAACAGAAAGGGTGCAAGAATATTTGCTGATGCTATCGAGGCAGTTTGGTTTGGTTTTTTTTAGGAGCATTAGCAACTAAGGCCATATTGCTCCGGGATATGCGGTGGTCATTCCCTGACCTTTGCATCCTCCGTATTTGGTGGTGACGGGCTCGAACCCCGGTCTAATCAAGAAGCGTGTGCTACGCACGGCTGCTCCTTCCCACCTGGCTACGGAGGGGACTCTATTGAGGCAGTGTTAGGTGGGTCGGAAAACTGCTAGCTTGGGGGGATACAAAGAATAATAGATTAACAGTAGCCACTGGCAGAGGTGAAAGTGATTCTTGCACTGCTTCTATTGGAATCAGCAGAAACCTGAAAAACAAGATGCAGGATATTTCAGAGACTGCTGGGAGTCATTGCAGTACAAGTAAACACATGGGTTGTGTTAGGGTAGCTAAGAATAGAAACAGGTGCATGTATACTTGCGTGTACACTAATGCTAGGAGTTTAGTAAATAAATTTGATGAATTTGAGGTATTGCTCAAAACATCAAAGGCAGATATTGTTGGGATATCAGAGACGTGGTGTCACACAGATATAAGGAATGCAGAACTGGAATTTGGGGAGTACAACGTCTACAGAAAGGATAGGAAGGGAGGAGGGGTTATGCTATTAGTTAAGAAACACATGAAATCCAAGGAAGTGAAGCCAGTCGACATCGCTGGACAGTGCAGTATCGAGTCAGTTTGGAGTGACATAAGCATTGAGAGATCAAAATTGAGAGTAGGAGTGTATTATAGGCCTAATGACTCTGAGGAGTATAATAAGAAACTGTACAGGGAAACAGAGTGGGTCAATTCATCGGAGGCCGACCGGGCTAACGGGGTGGGTAAAGTGCCTGCTTGGTAACCCAAACGTTGCGGGTTCGAATCCCGCCTCGGGCTTGGATCAAAGTAATGTAAAAACCTTGGGAGGTGCATTATGGCCACAGAAGCCGGTGTGCCAACAACTACCTAAAAAAAAAAAAAAAAAAAAAAAAAGTTCATCAGAGAGTCTTATAATGGGGGATTTTAATTTCCCAGATATTGACTGGAATTTGTGGGTTGGTCACTCACACACTAGCAAGGCTTTTGTGGATTTATTGGATGATTGTTTTCTACATCAGCATGTTCGGGAGGAAACTAGAGGGAATAATACTCTTGATTTGATTATCAGTAGTGATTCTTCATGCATTAAGAATCTGCAGATAAAGGAACCACTAGGTGGCAGTGATCACAGTGTGCTGAAGTGCGATTTACTCAAAGAGGTAACTACCATTAGGGGTAAAGGGAAGGGTTATTGCTTTCGTAAAGGCGACTACGATGGACTGAGACAGTATTTACATTCTATACAGTGGGACCAACAGCAAATTCAAAATGGGAAGCATTCAAAGAACTTAACTTGGAAGCTACTAGGCTTTACATACCAACTAAGAAATACTGTTCAAGGTTTAGGCCTACATGGATGTCAGATGAACTAATGAGACATATGGCAGAGAAGAAAAACGTATGGGATACATACAAATTAACACGTCACACAGAAGCCTATGATAGATATAAGCTGGTCTGTAACCAAGTTACAAAGGAGGTTAGGCAGGCCAAGGCAGATTACGAGAAATCTTTGGCAAGGGATGCAAAGAAAAACAGCAAAGAGTTCTTTACTTATGTAAACTCTAGAAGGAAGGGGATGAATCAGATTGGTCCACTTGATATCGATGGGTCAACTGTTGATGATCCTGCTCATGTAGCTAACAAACTAAATGAATATTTTGCATCGACATTCACACATGAAGAGTTATTCAGCGAGGGGAATGCCAGAGGTGTATTCAACTCTAGCAGTAAGCTAGAGAATCTTGTAATAACTGAGAGTAAAGTGGAGGAGAAATTTTTGAAGATAAACACAAGAAAGGCACCTGGGGTGGATGGGATCTATCCAGTTATATTAAAGGAGGCAACAAAGGAAGTAAGCAAACCCTTAGCCATAATTATGAGAGCTTCATTGGAATCAGGGGAGGTACCCACAGACTGGAGATGTGCAAATTTGACTCCAATTCCCAAAGGAGGATCAAAGGCTGACACAAGTAATTATAGACCTGTAAGTTTAACTTCTGTTCCAGGAAAATTAATGGAGGCACTGGTTAAAGAAGCACTACACGATCATCTAGACAAGATTTCAGTTATAGCTCGGACACAGCATGGTTTTGTTAAGGGGAAATCTTTCCTGACCAGTTTTATTGGATACTATGATGCTGTCACAAAACAACTGGATGCAGGGAATAACTTTGATATTACATACAGTCAGTCCTCGTATAACACGTGTTTACATTACATGAATTCGATCGTACACGATTTATAAATAGGGGAACGATATCTTATATAACACGAATCGAATTCGCTTATGCACGATTCGCCTTTGTGTTCACAAGAAATGGCAGTCGAATGCAGAATCACCCCAACCGAACGCAACACAATAGGAATGAAGAGAAGATTCTGAAAATGTATTTGTTTTTTATATCAGTGAAGGGGAAACACATTTCACGTAATAATGTAAAAACCCACACAATTCCAGCTATCGGTATTATCGCAAAGGCAATTAGATCGAGTTTACTACCAGTTTATAACAGATTCCACTAGCTGAAACGCAACTGGAAATAGTTTTTATTGTTTTATGGTAGTAACCCCTAGAAATGTGCTTTAGTAAAATGTGAGGTGTTAATAGTGTATCTCTGCCTTTACGGTGTTGTTTATTCAGTTGCTACACGCGCAACTTTGTTTATGTGTATCAAGCGTGTCTCCTCGTTTTGTAATTTCGCTTTATTCCGTAAAAATCAGTAAAATACTTAAAAGGTGTGAAAAGGTAGCGTCCTGGTGAAGACACTACAGATTCAGAGAAAAAAAGAAAAGCAATATCGATAAACAGAGGCGGATTGGATCAAAAATTCTTACCCGGGAAAATTTATAGTGCCGTCATAATTTATAGTGGTGTGATTTTGGCCATACTAGCGTTTATGGCCAAAATCATACCGGCCTCCAGCCCACCGGGGTTTCGCCGGTAATGCTTATGGCCAGTCCACCTCTGTCGATTGAGAAAAAATATAAAATTGTGAAACGCTTTGAGCAAAATGAAAGACCATGTGATATTGCACGTGCTACGGACCTAAATGAGGCAACGCCGAGAATTACAAAGAATGCAGAGAAAATAAAAACAACTTTCATAGCAGGAACAACTCAAAGTGTAATTAAAATCCATTAGATTAAGACACAAGAATTGGAAGAGATGGAACGGCTGTCATGTTTGGATAGAAAATCAAACAAAAAACACGTTTGCTTACGATAGAAGCAAAAGCATTAACAATATTTTATTACGTAATAGTCATAATAAAATACTTACGTATTTTATTACGATTATTTATTATGTTTGGTAATGTTTTGGTTACAAATGTGTGTTCAATCTTGGGTGGTCGGCACCTAACCCTATTTTTCCCATAGGGCCTGTTGTTCATATTGCACGATTTTGCATTGCACGAGAGTTTCAAGGAACATAACTGTCGGGCTATATGAGGACTCACTGTACTTCGATCTTAGAAAAGCTTTTGATACTGTTGCACATGAAAAACTGCTGAACAAATTGTAGCATTGGAGGCAAATTGCTGCTATGGATAAAGGGGTGGTTCAGGGGGAGAAGACAGAGAGTGGTAATCAGTGGACACTACTCATTGAGGACTAATGTTATTAGTGGAGTCCCTCAGGGTTCGGTGTTGGGTCCATTATTGTTTTCTGTATTTATAAATGATATTGATGATGGTATATCAATCTTAATGTCCAAGTTTGCAGACGATACGAAGGTCTGGCAGCGGCTACTGTTAATCTATTAGTCTGTGTATCCCCCCCCCCAAGCTAACAGTTTTTCGACCCATTTAACTCTGCCTCAATAGCATCAGCAAATATTCTTGCACCCTCTCTATTTAAGTGTATCCCATCCCTGTAGAAGCAGTCTCTCCTGTTAACAACCATAAAAGAGGCTGAGAAAAATTCTACCCTTTAAGCCTTGCACAATCTCTCCAGGGCCGAATTGACCGACAAGGCTCTCATCATATACTCACTCCTGTTGTGTCTGGGCAGAATTGCAAAAACGTTCAAATTCAATCCTAACTCACGGCTTTTTTTCAGCATTGATTTGTACTTGTTAAGTAATTCTGCCAGTCTCCTACTCTTAATATTTAGTGCCAACGTGTACAACAATATCACCCTTTGTGCCCTAAAAAGATGATATCTGCTCTACAACGTCATCAACCTTTGCTCCTGGCAGACATACCCTGGTCCTGTTCCATCTACCCTTTTTGCACAATATGTTCCCGTTTCCCTGACAATAGAGTCATCAACAACAACTAGTTTCTTTGGGACCAGCGCATTCTGCCTTGGGGTTTGCTGCTGTGTTGCTTGATGTTCAAGTGCAAGCTCTGGCATTGATGTGGGCAGCTGAGAGCTTGATGGGCCCCCTCAATTTAAATCCTTTGAGGGTATTCATCCTGTCCTTCAAGCTCTCATATAAGCCCATAACTATGCCGAGTTGGCGCCTCATTTCCTCGCACTCCTTTCATCGTGCGCGCACACACGCACACAGAGAGACATTCCCCTTGGCAATATAATATCATGTCCCATTCCTGCTTGCTCCACAATCAAACAAGCAGTGCATTTCAATAGACTGTGATTCAGAGGACAACTGCGCCCCCCCCCACTCAGTTCTCCCCTGAGCCACAGCACTTCCATTAGTTTGAGCCTTTTGCTTTGCTGCTCTGGTCTGAGTCATGATTTCTATTCAAGCTCAATAAAATTCCAATACAAAATATAATCTTAAACTTATATCCCAATACAGTTATAATACTATATATATATATGTATTTCGGAATTGAATGTTATCTCCGAGTTACGTTATATGACTTTCTTATCCCCTGTCAACTTATATGTATTAATTTATGATGTTAGTTTGTAAAAACTAGGTCGCTATATTTATTTAGTTAAAGTACAATTCAATTGACAATGAAATTTAATAAGATTAATAAATTTTACTAATTAATTGATACTACTATACTCGCTATCTAATTTTCCATTAAACCTTACGCTATCTAGTTTTCTGTTAGACCTTACGCTATCTAGTTCGGTGCACACGTATCGTATAACAATGGCGGCAAGTTACGAACGGTTAATCTACGGACACGAGGTATTATTTACTTTGAAAATCGTGCTATCTAAATTCAAAATAAACCACATAGCTTGACTAGGTCTATAAGCTACTTATAGAAATAATTAAGTCAATAAAGTGGCTAAGTATAATTAAAAACTTTTCGTTCGCAGGAGCTGCAAAACCTGTTCAACACATGAATTTGATACTCTTACTGATACTAAGTAATAACCTACAAAATCTCTTATCTAAATTCAAATTAAACTACAGTATTGTTACTAGGAATATAAAGTAACTCTAAAAAATAAATTAATATACCAATTTAAGTCAATAAAAAAGCAAAACTTCTCTATTTTCTGGAGCCAGTAAAAACTTCGCCTGTCCACGTGTACTCTCGCAGCACCCAGAGTCAACCCCAGGGGCTCACATCTGGTGAGTATGGGCCTGGCACACCCAGGGTCCCGAGCTGGATATCATCATTCTTCTCTTTCTTGGTGATTCCTTTGTATTCCTTACTCTTGTACGTTCTCTCTCTCTCTCTCTCTCTCTCTCTCTCTCTCTCTCTCTCTCTCTCTCTCTCTCTCTCTCTCTCTCTCTCTCTCCCCCCACCCCTCCCTCTCCGGGTAACTAAAATTTTTTTTTTATTTTGGATGGTGCAGCAAAAGCCTCAGGCTTCCTTGCACAATATGGCTAATGATAATAATAATAATAAATGCACCTGTTCTTAATCTTAATTACCGTAACACAATCCATCTATTTAAGTAACATGTATTTGCATGTATTACTTAAGTTAAGAAATGATAGTTCAAGACTAGATAGAGGAAAATTTTTGTACTGCTAAAGAGTTAAGTACTAAAACATCTTTGCATCTAATCATTTAGAATGACAGATATTCATAAATTTATGGGCTGGCCAGATACATATATAAATTGAAAATATTTCTTTTTAAAAGATAAGGTTTTTTAAACGTTTTTTTTAAGATCAGGTTTTTTTTAAAAGATAAGGAATTTCCTGTATCATTTTACTTTTACTGATACTAATGCATGCAGTGCAGCAACCTTAAAAGTGCTTTGGAAAAATACATGTAGGCAATGAACAGCTGAATGTGCAAATTTACTCTGTTATTCTGAGGAAATTTTATCTTCTATATAGGGTTTTCTCAGAATAATATATCTTCTTTAGATAAGATAAATATATCATATGTACATACCTTTCTTGACTCAATGGCAAGTCAGGAAATGATGGTGAATAATTACAGGCTGAAAGAATAATAAATTTATTATAGAAAGAAGATATTGTGCATGGTAATTTACCTAAGCAATTATCCCCTATATAATGATCACTGGAGGGGTGATTCTGAAGTTATACTTATAAAGTCAAGGATGCACTTTCAAAAGTTGGGCAGTTTGGCTCCCAGTAAAAAAAAAAACAACCACTATCAATTGCAAAATTATATACAAACAGTTCCCTGGTTTATAAGTTATTTTTCCAAATATCAACAAAATCGAAAATATGAACATTAATTGAAATAAATAAATGTATAACTATGTAGGTGGCATTTCAAGCCAAGCGCATAGCTATACAGTACTATTGTAGCATTGTATAGCTATGCATTTGTTTGTTTGTTCAAGCAGATGAGAGCGTCTCACTGAATATATAATATAAAGCAGTTACCGCACTTGCATTACAAAGAGTGATTGTGTTGCTCTTCATTTTTGCTGTCTTATTTGAAATTTATCCCACTTTTTAATACTGTCCAGTATGCCAAAACAAAGTAATACTACAGAGAGTGATGTTAATAAAAAGACACAGTGAAGAGGAATAACATTGGAAGCAAAATTTGAGATCACAAGTTAATGTTAAAGAATGTTTATTCTTCATCATCATCGACTGATGATGATGAAGAATAAACATTCTTTAACATTTGTAGGACATAAATAATTTCTTTATTACAATTTGCTTGATATTAAAGACTATGTTTTCATTTCTTTGGATAAATAAATCACTATTTAAGCATAAACTATTGTTTTGTTGACCATTATTTAACATTACTATGGTCAAATTTCATTGTTGAGAACATAACCCCTGTTTTTAACATTGTCTATGGGAAATGAATTCCTGCTTTACGAGTTTGCCTTATGAGCGTGGGCTAGGAATGAATTAACTTGTAAAGTCGAGAACTACCTGTATTTTACATTCAAAAAAACATTTTCTGTGGAATCAATATTTCAAGTTAAGTTGAGATTTGAGAAAACAACCTGTAGTAATATAGTGACAGTAATGTAAATTTGACACTTGTTTATGCAATACATGTGAAAAAAGAGTAATCGACACTACGTTCAGAATATGAAAAGAACTTAATGCAACAGATATCTACTGAAACGTTAGAGGAATTTTCAGAACTGTGCAAGCTATACTTGTGCATCACAAAAAAATTCTGTCACAGTTTCCTATTGTGATTATCATGTAATCAGTAGTCAGGATGCATTATTTTAAACAAACAAACAAAAAAAAAACATTATCAAAATCAACACTGTGTGTGTGTGTGTGTGTGTGTGTGTGTGTGTGTGTGTGTGTGTGTGTGTGTGTGTGTGTGTGTGTGTGTGTGTGTGTGTGTGTGTGTGTGCGCGCACACACAAACAGTGATAATTCAATGTTAGTGGTCCTCTAGGCATGCCAGTTAACTGATGGTCTCTTCTCTTCTCCCATAGAGCCTGTCTTTTATGGCCATCCTCAACTTTGAGTTGTGAAGCATTTTGAAATTCTATTCTTCTTTTACTTGGATGAATTACGTTTTTAAATCTTTTGATCCCAATGTTTGCTCATATCATGTCAGTGAAATTATTCTTGTAGGGATGAAATCCTTCATTCCTCATTCCATATTAAAATCTCCTCTCTTAACTAAACCTTGGCTTTCCAATAAATGTTCAGGATAAGAATGTTGAATATTGCAATTGGCTTGTATCCAAATCAGCTTCATTTGCTGCCTATACTAAAGCTCACAGTGACTGTAAAAGTTATTAACAGCTAACTGTGATATGCAAATGGTTGCATATTGCAATTGGCTTGTATCCAAATTAGCTTCATTTTCTGCCTAGATATTAAAGTGCACAATGATTGAAACACAGTTATTAATCAGTCCAAACACAATTATGAGCAGGCTAAAAGCAGAAAACTTGCTCCTTGTCCAAATGACATTCGAGGATTTTGGTCTCTTGTCAAAGATATTGGCCACAACTTCTGTCCAGCAATACTTCCATCTCCATTAAATATGACGGTTGGTTCTATTGCATCCTCAGCTAAAGACATAGTTGGCTCACTAGAATCCAATTTTTCTTCTTACTGTTGTATTGATAATCTTGGTAAAACACCTCATGTCATACTCAATATTCAATATACTCCAGTCAATGCCTATATAGTCTTCCAGCAGAAGGATGTTAGATGAATTCTAAACATTCTTGATGTTTAGAATTCATGGCTTGATGGCATTTCTCTGCTAGTTCTCAAAACCTGTGTTCTTCAGCTTACTCCTGTGGCCTTTTTATACTTTCTTTTTACATTGGTGTTTTTCTTTCTGCTTGAAATTTGCTCATATTCAGCCAGTTACAAAAAAGAGTGACAAATTCCTCCTTCCAATTATTAACTCATTGCACTTACCTCTATTCTTTCCAAAGCAATGGAAAATTCTGTTGATCTCCAACTATTAAACTATCTCAAAACATTCCACCTGATAAATAATATGGATTCCATCCATCCATGGCTATCCACTGGTGATAAGGTATACTGGTTTATTCTACTCATCTTTGAACAAGTAATGCAGGACCATCTGGACAGGCATGCAATTATACTGCATAGATTGCCCCTTAACAAAAACATGCGTGATTTGTTAAGGGGCAGTCTTGTCTAACCAATCTGACAGGTTACTCTGATGCAGTGACCAAGGAATTGGATGCAAAAAATAGCATTAGCATTAGTAGAGGCATTTGATGCAAGAAAGCAAGCTTATGCAGCATCAGCCAAAAAAAAAACCCACTTCACCCCTCTGTTCGTACAAAATACCTGTCCAGCTGAGCCTTAAACTTATTTAGGCTATCAACTTCCACTACAAGGGATGAAAGTCTGTTCCACCAACCAACCACCCGCTGGCTAAAGGCAAATTTCCGCACGTCTATCCTACATCTGTCTTTCCTCAATTTGAATTTATGCCCTCTCAGGTGATTATTCTGAGCTAGAGGAACAATCCCATCAGCATTGAGCATGCTCAAACCATTCAAGGCTTTATACACCTCTATCAGATCACCTTGCTGGTGCCTAGTCTCCAGACACTGTAATTTGCAAAACTTAAGCCTTTCTTCGTAAGAGCACCTCTTTGTTCCATTCACTAATCGTGTTGCCCTTCTCTGTACTCGTTCCAGCAGCTCTACATCCTTCTTGAAATGAGGCCTCCAGATCTGTATACAGTACTCTTGGTGTGGCCTGACCATTGCCTTATACAAGGGAATAATCACCTCCTTATCCCTGCTGGAAAAATTCCTGTATATCATTGACAATACTCCATGAGCTACTCTTGCAGCCCGTCTGCACTGCTCAGAGAACTTCATATCTGCCTGCACAACCACCCCCAAGTCCCTTTCATTCTCTGCCACTGTCAGTGTAGTACCACAGAGTTGATACGTTGCTCTGGGGTTGCTGTTTCCCATGTGTAGTACTTTACATTTGTCAATGTTAAACTTCATTTGCCACCTCTCAGCCCATCTGCTCAACCTTTCCAGATCCTGTTGCAGCAGCATAGTGTCAGTAGTGTCCTTGACAACCCTGCCAACCTTTGTATCGTCTGCAAACTTGGACATTAAGCTTGATATACCATAATCAATATCATTTATAAATACAGAAAACAATAATGGACCCAACACTGAGCCCTGAGGGACTCCACTAATAACATTAGTCCACGATGAGCAGTGTCCATTGATTACCACTCTCTGACTTCTCCCCCTCAACCACCCCTTTATCCATAGCAGCAATTTGCCTCCAATGTCACACTGCTCCAATTTGTGTAGCAGTCTTCCATGTGCAACAGTATCAAAAGCCTTTCTAAGATCCAAGTATATAATATCAAAGCTATTCCCTGCATCCAGTTCTTTTGTGACTGCATCATAGTATCCAATCAAATTGGTCAGGCAAGACTTCCCCTTAACAAAACCATGCTGTGTCCGAGCTATAACTGAAGTCTTGTCTAAATGATCCTGCAGTGCTTCTTTAACCAGTGCCTCCATTAATTTTCCTGGAATAATTTTGATATAATATACTAATCAGTTTTGCAGAGTTAATAAGGATTTCAGACTAAAGATGAATATGGTTAAAACAAAAGTAATGATGAACAAGTATGCCACAGAAAGTGATATAATCATTGAAGGAGCAGAAATTGAAAATGTGGATTCATATAATTATCTTGTACTAGTCATTAGCTGTAATAATGATAAATGGCTGGAAGTCAATTTTTTTTTTTTTTGTTTTGGTTTTTTTTAGGAGCATTAGCAACTAAGGCCATATTGCTCCGGGAATATGCGGTAGCCATTCCCTGACCTTCCCACATCCTCCGTATTTGGTGGTGACAGGCTCGAACCCCGGTCTAATCAAGAAGCGTGTGCTATGCACTGCTGCTCCTTCCCACCTGGCTGTGGAGGCGCCTACTGCTGGAAGTCAAGAGAAGAATAAATTTCAGATGGATGGCATTCTGGAAATATAGTCACATACTGATAAACAATACTCCAATTTGTCTCAAACGTAAAATAATGAACTAATGTATCCCCCCACCATGAATTATGGAAGTGAAACTTGGGCACTCACCATAAGAATGGAAGAACAGTTTAAAACTATACAGCAAAGAATGGAACGAATTATATTAGAAATATAATGATTGATGAAAAATGAGAAATATAATGTCTCAAACGTAAAATAATGAACTAATGTATCCCCCCACCATGAATTATGGAAGTGAAACTTGGGCACTCACCATAAGAATGGAAGAACAGTTTAAAACTATACAGCAAAGAATGGAACGAATTATATTAGAAATCAGACTGTTGGGTAAGAAGAGAAGAGAAACGCATGGATCAGGACATGTACGTGGACATTCTTACCAAAACTAAAGAACTGAAGTGGACTTGGGCAGGACACACAGCTTGAAGAAATGATGACAGATCGACTAAGAAAATAACAGAATAGTAGCCAAGGGGAGCTAAAAGAAAACCTGGAAGACAACAACGGAGCTGGACAGATAAAATTGAAGAGTTCATGGGCAGTAAATGGATGGCCATTGCACAAAACAAAAGGAACTGGAAAGTTGCTGGAGTGGCCTTTATCCTGGTGGGTTGAAATTGGCTGATGATGATGATGACTTGGATTTCAGGAAGGCTTTCGATACTGTTACACATAAAAGACTGCTGTACAAACTGGAACAACGTGGCATTAAGCATAAGTTACTGCTATAGATAAACAGATGGTTAAGTGGAAGAAGGCAGAGAATACCTATCAATGGGCACTGCTTTTCATGGACTAATGTTATTAGTGCAGTTCCTCAGAGTGCAGTGCTGAGCCCATTGTTGTTTTCAATATTTATAAATTATATTGATGAAGGTACATCAGGTTTAATGTCTAAGTTTGCAGATGATACAAAGGTTGGCAGGTTGGTTAATGAAAGTCATCAGGGCAAGCTACTGCTTGATTGATTTTTTGATTTGGTAGTTGTTGGCGCATCGGCTTCTATAGCCATATTGCACCTCCCAAGGTTTTTGCAGTACTTTGATCCAAGCCCGAGGCGGGAATCGAACCCGCGACCTTGGGTTGCCGGGCAGGTACTTTACCCACTCGGCTAGCCCGGTCGGCGCAAGCTACTGCAACAAGATCTAAGAAAATTGGGGTGATGGGCTGAGAAATGGCAGTTGATGTTTAACATTGACAAATGCAAAGTACTGCATATGGGTAGCAGTAACCCCAGAGTAACATCAACTGTGTGGTACTACACTCAGGGTATTAGTGAAGAATGAAAAAGACCTGGGGGTAATTTTGCAGTCAGATATAAAGTTTTCTGAACAGTGCAAAAAGGCTGCAAGAGCAGCTGATGGAGTCTTGTCAATGATATATAGGAATTTTGTTAGCAGGGATAAGCGGGTGATTGTCCCCTTGTATAAGGCAATGGTCAGACCACACCTAGAGTACTGTATACAGGTCTGGAGGCCTCATTTCAAGAAGGATGTAGAGATGCTGGAATGAGTACAGAGAAGGGCAACAAGATTAGTGAATGGAACAAAGGGGTGCTCTTACGAAGAAAGGCTTAAGTTTTGCAAATTACAGTGTCTGGGGACTAGGCACCAGCGAGGTGATCTGACAGAGGTGTATAAAGCCTTAAATGGTTTGAGCATGCTCAATGCTGATGGGATTCTTCCTCTTGCTCAGAATAATCACCTGAGAGGGCATAAATTCAAATTGAGAAAAGACAGATGTAGGATACGTGAGGAAATCTGCCTTTAGCCAGTGGGTAGTTATTATTGGAACAGGCTTCCATCTGTTGTGGAAGTTGGTGGATCGAATAAATTCAAGGAAGAACTAGACAAATTCTTGGAGGGTATAGATTGGTAAACTGTGTAGGGTTTTGTATAAGTTTGCATCACTTGCCATTACTACTACTAATACTACTTCTGCATCCTTTTCTCTAGATGATTCCATGGGCACTGTTCTTAGAAATGGTGCCCGTAATTTCCCAGCTCTCTCCAAAGTAGTCCAGACTCATGCCAAAAGCAGTGAAACCATGTTTAGTCTCTAGAGCAAAGTTTCTGGCATTACTCCCACCTTCTCCTTCGACCCATGCATGGTACTACAAGTACTAATACTAACACTAGGTGGTAGATGACTCTCATCAACTGGTGTAATACCACCACTTTGCTTATTGGAGGCTTGAAGTGGTAAAACCATTGTTTAGTGACCAGAGCAAAGTTTCTGTCATTCCCCTACCCATTTCCTTCAACCCCTGCATGCAATTAAGTACTATTGGTTTTGATAACTTTTGTGTTCAGGGTTTTCATAAAAAACATAACATCCATTCATTGTCCAACTGCAAACTCGCACAACCAACTTTTCATTTTTCTCATTTAGCCCTTTATTTCTGTTTTCTGGGGAAAACATTCCTTCACACATATTTCTGAAAAATTGCAATCTACAGAAATTTGAATCTAATGTCAACAAATAGCTTCCATTTCTTCAGCATTCTTTCAACCAAAACAATACACTATACTAAGTATTATGAGTTCTAATACCTTTCATGTTTGGGATTTTCATAAAAAAAAAGTACATAAAGAGACTTTATCTGAAACGACCCTGAAACACATGGCAAGCCTATACACAAAAAATATATATATATATACGTATGTATTTGCAAAAAAGGTTAATGCAAACAGTACGCACATAACAGAATAAACTGATTTTGTGTCATTATAATCATATAATGCTTATAAAACATTAATATAAAGAAATACATCTGCGAGGAAAAAAAAAAAAAGTGACAACCTGGTTAAGAATGTAACCCACATTTGTTACATTATGTTCTGTAGTGGATAAATCTCTAAAGGCAGTGCATTAGCATAGGCATATGATGCAAGAAAGCAAGATTATATAGCAGGGGTGGCCAACAAGTTGATCGCGGTTTTAATTTCAGTCGATCACGATGAATTTTAAATATATATAAAAAACAGATTATTCAAAATCAAAAATGTTATTATTATTATGTTGTTTGTTATTTGTTTTTTAGGAGCATCAGCAACTAAGGCCATATTGCTCCGGGATATGCGGTGGTCATTCCCTGACCTTTCTGCATTCTCCGTATTTGGTGGTCATGGGCTCGAACCCCGGTCTAATCAAGAAGCGTGTGCTATGCACTGCTGCTCCTGCCCACCTGGCTACAGAGGTGCCTATTATTATTATGCACCCCACTGCATATGCTTATTACAAATCCGTTAAACCACGTGACTACTGACTACTCTTGTCGCCACGCAGCCGCTATGCTTGTCTAGCGAAAATTCGCACATTTACGTTGTGGAGAACATAGTGTATGTGTCAAATTCTTATTTAGCTTACTTAATATTAATAACTGGATAGTACTTATACATTACTTTATTATTTCACTTAAATGAATACTACAAAAAAGAGTAAAACTTATCATTTTCATCAAGGGTGGGAACTAGAATACTTTTTTGTAATGATAAAAGAAAAATGTTGTTTGATTTGCAATGCTTCCGTGGTTATACCCAAAAAAGGAAATTTAAAAAGGCACTTCAGTGCACTCCATGGTTAATACTAATTGGATTTTCTGCCTAATAATAACCTTAGAAAAATAACTTAAAAGAACTTAAATCCAGATTATCTGCAGAACAAAATTTCTTAATTTACCATCTAAAGCAGTAATTGTTGCATCATTTCAACATCTCCTTGCAAAAAAATGCAACTCATTTTCTGATGGTCGGTTCATCAAAGATGCATTTTTAGAAATAACAGATTCTCTTTTTGAAAATTTTAAGACAAAAAAATTAAATTAAAAGTTCTCTTCAAGATCTGCAATTATCTCGAAACACTGCGATATGACGCATTGAAAAAATGAGTAAAAATGTGAGCAAACAATTGCATGCTCACACTGCTAATTGTGTGTCCTTTTTCTTTACAACTGGATGAATCTAAAGACGTCAGTGATACAGCTCAATTGCTCATTTTTATTCGTCTGGATTTTGATGATTCTGCCACTAGAGAAGAACTGCTGGGTATGGTTTCATTAAAAGAAAAATACTAGAGGTCGATATATTTAACGCATTCAAAAATTTTATTGAAAAAAAATAAATTACCATTATTTAAGCTGATATCAATAACAGGTGGAGCTAAAGCAATGACAGGGCATCTTAACGTATTCATCACATTGTGCCAAAAGGATGATGAATTCCCAGATTTTTTGAGTTACCACACTATCATATTTTGCTGGCTAATGTGTTAACTAGCAAAAGATTAAATACTAAAAGTGCTATGGACATAGCTTTCGAAATTTTGAATTCCATCAGAGGACAATCTCTTCAAAGGAGACTTTACAAAATGTGACTTGATAAAAATGAACCAGATTTGATATCACACACAGATGTGAGATGGCTAAGTCGGAGGAAGTTTCTACAGAGATTTCGAAATTTGCTGAATGAAATCAAAAAATTTGTTGATCAGAGGGGAGATGATTACAGCAGCTACAAGATATGGAGTGGTTGTGTGATCTGGATTTTTTTGGCAGATTTTACCAGTAAATTAAGTGATCTGAATTTGAAATTACAAGGTGGTTGTTGTTATTTGGTTTTTAGGAGCATTAACAACTAAGGCCATATTGCTCCGGGATATGCTGTGGTCATTCCCTGACCTGTCCACATCCTCCGTATTTGGTGGTGAAGGAGTCGAACCCCGGTCTAATCAAGAAGTGTGTGCGCTATGCACTGCTGCTCCTTCCCACCTGGCTACAGAGGCACCTGAAATTACAAGGAAAAATAAAAATGTGGGTGACATGATTAGTAGTATTTCTGCATATAAATATCAATTTTTGGCAAAACTAAGGATCTCAAAGGGAAAAAAATTCG